>NC_064825.1:113950545-114205545 GCF_024166365.1 Elephas maximus indicus
TATAATTAAAGTTCTTGTCTGCTAATTTCATCAAGTCGGTAATTCCGGGATACACTAGTGATGACTGATTTTTCTCAGAGTTATGGTTAATATCTTCCTGCTTTTTAACTTACCAAGAAATACTTCTTTGGATGCTGTACATTGTGGACATTGCACTATAAGTCTATGGACATTTTGACCTTTCTTTAGCCAGCATTGTGTTTTGGCCACCAGCTTAAATACTTGCAAATCAGCTTAATCCTTTTGAGGTTTAATTTTGAGCCTTGTTAGAGTGGAATTTAGTGGAGCCTTTTTGTAAGGGCGAGTTTAGTTCTTTTACTTCTGCTGTCTCTACGGAGAGCCTTGTGTTCAATGATTTTACTCACTGTGGCATGGCAGATTTTTAACATATCCTAAGTTGTTGTGAACTCTACTAGGCTTCCATTGTACATGCTCCTGGCTCTTTCACTTTCCTGGTAGTTGTTCATGCCCTGACCTTAGAAATTCTCAGCTAGTGTGTGTTGTTTAGGGTTCATACAAAGTCTGTAATTGGCCAAAGATATATTTTTTTTTACCTTCACTGCCTACGTTTCTTAGGCCGTTATCCAGCTTCATATATTCCAAACATCTTCACCTTTCCAGACTCTGGATTTGTGTCCTTATCTCAACAAAATTAAAAACTCTCCTTGTGCCCACCTCCCTCACCAACCCTGACGTGTGGGAACAGCAAATGCCTCCCTTCTCTCACAGATCATGGTTCTGTGGCTGCCAGCTGTCAAAAATCTATTAAGATTATTGCATATATTTTCTCCAAACTTCCACTTGCTTTCAACAGTGGAATCATAAAAGCCCTGGTTAAAACTCAAGATTCTGTTACAGAGATTGAAAAATACCCTCAGGAAATCATACAACTGATTTTCCCTTATCAGTTTAATTTTAGCATTCTTCTCTTTTTTCTCTATGGTGAATATATATTCGTTTTCCTGTAATTTAAACAATCGGTTTTGAAATGTTTCTTATTTTTAGAGCAGCATCTGTAGAGATTCTTATAAACATGCTTTTTTTTTTTTTGGTTGGGAGGCTTATATTTTCTTCAATCTTTTAAAAAATGGATGCCCAACACTTTTGACAATTATTTTTCTCTAATGTCTAAAATAATGCCAAGAGCATATCACCCTTCAGTAAAATTAGTTCAAGAAAAAAAAAAAAAGATAAGAGAAAGTAAAGAAAGAAAATAATAGTTTCCTCAGCTTTTTCTTCTATGCTTTTGTTTCTTTGACTGTAATACTTTATCCCAGGCAGCAAATGTCTGTTCATTTGTCTTTCTTATTTATTTATTTATTTTGTGGAATGTCCCAGTTTAGCTGTTTTTTGCCTGAGAGAGCCTCCAGTTGGGGGAAAAAAAAGTCAAAGAACTTGTGTCATTGCTTAAGAAACCCACAGATAAGTTCAAACCGATAAACACAGTTCCTATGAACAGGGTCCTTCCTGTTCCATCTGGAACCAGGTGCTCACACTTGTAAGGTAGGCTGATGTCTTCGAGACCACCTACCACTGCACCAAAGAGGAGGAAGTAATAAGCAAAGTAAAAACACCACAAAGCTCTCCTACTCTGTTTAAGCTGTATTTTTCTTGATTCAGCTTAATCTGGCTTTGATAAACTTTGGATTACTTTTTAGAGTTCTGACAAGTTTTATTGGGGCTGTTTTTTTTTTTTTTTTTCTTTTTTTTTAGTGTTTCTATGGAGGAATATGCCTCTATAGCTTGGGACTTCACCATTTCCACTGGCGTCCCTTTATTCATAGTAATTCTAAGAACAAAAAAATGAGATTATAGATAAAGGGAATTAATAAAGTGAGTTTAAAGAACACTCTGACTTTGAGGCTTTATTGAGCATTTTCATTCTTCAAATTAACATATTTAATTGGCCAACCTACTTGACACAGGTCATTCTTTATTCCAATAAAAATGAATGGCTAATCAAATAATTTCTTGAATTGTGTAAATTCATTGGATATTTATTAGACTAGAGAGAGAGTCATTGTGTTGCCTCTCCACAGCTCTGGCTTCTTTCTTCCACTCTGAGAATTAATTAAATTCCTTTCTTTTCCCCACACAGAGTGCTTTCACTTTTTTAGCCTAAGCCTTACTAGTCATCAACCACGATATTGAAGGACTTATACCATGCACCAAATGTCTGCTATCTTTTTAAAAGTTTAAGATTTCTGTCTGGAATTAGAAAAAAGGTATACATATTTCTAATAAAAAATTTTCAGGTTTGTATTCCCTTCTATTATGTCACTAGGAATCTCTGGGTGATGTAGATGGTTAAGTGCTAGGTTACTAACAAATAGGTTGGCAGAGATGTCTCAGTAGAAAGGTGTTGTGATCTTTTTCTGAAAAATCAGCCACTGAAAATTGTAAGGAGCACAGTTCTACTCTGACACACATGGGGTTGCTATGAGTCAGAATTTACTCAGTGGTAACTGGGGTTGGCTTTGGTTTTTTAGGATCAGACTTATTTCCACAAATGACTAGAAAATTGCAAAAAAAAAAAAATGCAGCAGACAAAAATATTCAGACATTTTACAAGTAGAACAGGAACTTGATTCCTAAGAGACAGAGAACAACGGAGGTAAGCCCCAAGACATTCCTGGTAACCTAGACTGAGCCACTTACTGGAATTCAGGCACTTCTGGACTTCATGGCACTCCAAGCAAAGAAGAATGAGCTCTTTAAACCCAGGGCACACACACTGGACTTTGGGGAGACTATAGCAGCTGAAATTTGTCAGAGTATTGTACTAACTATTTTTTTTTTTTTTATAGCAGCTGAAATTTGTCAGAGTATTGTACTAACTACAGTCAAATTCCCTTGAGCTCATATTTTTCTTTTTGATTAATTTTTTTAGTTTGTTAATACAGTCTCAAATGCCATAGACCATATTTGTCTAAATTTTATTTTGGATTCCTCTAATTATTTATGTGCTAACTCTATGTATTATATGTATACCACATGTAGAGTAGTATTCCTATACTCATTAATAATGCAAATTAAAACTACCCCTAAATCTGTAATTTTATTAATAAGGTGATAAGATTACAGGTAAATAGATTTCTATTTACCTCTGTATTCCTACAGTAGTTTCCCAAGCTTGTCATTCTGATTGCTCAAACTGTTTTAATTTGTATTTGTATTATCTTTCTATATTTATGATGTATTATCCATACATCTATCTATATTAAAGATGTATTATCTTTCTATATTTATGATGATGTCTCTGTTTTAGTTCATTATTGGGTATTGTGTGTATTTTCCAGCTGTGTTAAATATTGTTTGATTCCCAATGAAATGAAGGAAAATGCACTTTGGATGTATCGAACTTTGTACTTCTCTAGATTAGTGGCAAAAGTTCCTGTGGAGACTAGGCCAAAATCAACAAATAGGGTAAGAAAGACTGCCAGTATTATGGTAAAATTTATCTACGTGCTTATTTTACTAGTCATCATATTTATTGGTTCACAAGTTTTTCTCAGAATTCATTCTATGCCAAGGCTAAATAGGAAGTAAAAAACTTTTGTGTGTGTGTGTGTGTGTGTGTGTGTGTGTAAGGAACAGAACTTGTTTGAGAATTTTCTCTTGTAATTACATTCTTAATTTATGTGTCTAAGATTAAAAAAAGCACTAACTATAGGAAACCAAAGCAAATTCATTGCCGTCCAGTCGATCCTGACTTGTAACGACCCTATTGGGCAAATTTGCACAAAGGACCTCTTTAAAGTGTCAAAAAGCAAAAATGTCACCTTGAAGACTAAGATGCACCTGACCCAAGGCATGGTATTTTCAATCTCATCATATGCATGTGAAAGCTGGACAATAAATAACGAAGACTGAAGAAGAATTGATGCCTTTGAATTGTGGTGTTGGTGAAGTATATTGAATATATCATGGACTGGCAAAAGAATGAACAAATCTGCCTTGGAAGAAGTACAACCAGAATGCTCCTTAGTAGCAAGGATGGTGAGACTGTGTCTTACATACTTTGGACATGTTGTCAGGAGGGATCAGTCCCCGGAGAACGACATCATGCTTGATAAAGTACATGGTCAGTGGAAAAGGGAAGACCCTCAACAAGAGAGATTGACACAGTGGCTGCAACAATGGGGTCAAGCATAACAACCATTGTAAGGATGGCGCAGGACCAGCAGTGTTTCCTTCTGTGGTACACGGGGTCGCTATGAGTCGGAACCAACTCGATGGCACCTAACAACAACAACAACAACACAACTATAGGAAGATATTTGAAAGGAACAAAAACTTCAAATAAAACAAATATTTGTCCCCAAAGATTTATAGTAACTACGCCTGAAAATTTATAGTGACTACGATGCAACAATGGACTCAAACTTATCAACAATCATGAAGGTGTGCAAGATTGGGAGATGTATTGTTTGGTTGTATAGAAGATCGCCATGAGGTGGAGGCATCTCAATAGCATCTAACAGAAACAACAAGCTAAAATAATGGCAGAAGTGTATATCACTTCATAAGAATGTGTATAAATTCAGAATGTTACCATTTTTAACATAATGCTTTTTGTATGGCATATAGTGTTCAGTAAAAAAAAAAAAAAAATTCATCCCAGACTTATTTGTCCTGTTTATATGATGCTTTTCATATTTACTAATATAAAATTACCTAAATTCATTGGAAGTATGAACTAGAAAATATGTAAAAGTTCTTCTGGTTCTGACAATAGTTTTTCACCATAATGTTCTCTATAAGTTGTCATCTATAAAAAATCTTGGGAAGGAAAAGACATTTAATTTAAAATCTCCAATGTGAGAATGCAGTTATATCTGCTAAAATATTATCAAGTGACATTTGCATGTTTTTATAGGTTTTTAGAAAATATTGCATATTGAGTGTGAAATACAAATTTTGCATTGATTCTTAAAGATGATTGGAAAGCATTTTTAACCTCTTTGTTCCTTAAGCTGTATATGAAGGGGTTAAGCATAAGAATGGATAAAGTGTAAAACACAGAACTTATTTTTTCGTTATGATAAGAATGAGCAGATTCAGGCTGCAGGTACATAATAGTATAGACCCATAGAACAAGACCATCACTTTCAGATGAGAACCACATGTGGAGAAAGTTTTTTTCCTGCCCTCAGCAGGATGCATTTAAAATATGGCTATCAGAATCAGCATAAGTCAGCAAACACTACAAGGGTCGAAATCACATTAAACGCTGAAAACATTATGATCGATAATTCAATTTCTCATGCATTCAAGCAGAGAAAAGGTACCAAGGGAACATCATCACAATAGAAATGAACAACGACATAAGTATCACAGAAGGTCAATGTAAGTATCTTACTGGTGAGAATCAGAGATTAAAAGGTACTGAAGAGGTGTGGAATACCAACAAGCACGTGACAAAGTCTCTGGGACAAGACAGTATTGTAGAGCATTGGGTTACAGATGGTCGCATAGTGGTCATAGGCCATGGTTGTCAGGACATAAAATACACAAATAATGTACAAGAGGAAGACAGCTATTTGTCTGGCACATGCATAATAGGAAATAGTATTTTGATTCAAAATTAAATTCACTAACATCTTGGGATAAACAACAGTAGAGTTATCAAGATCAATCAAGGCCAAGTTTCTGATAAAAAAAAATACATAGATATGTGAAGGTGGGAGACCATCTAGGTCAAGATGATCACTCCCAGGTTGCCCAACAGTGTGATCATGTAGAAGATGAGGAAGCTGCCAAAAAGAGGAAACTGCATTTCAATTTGCTCTGTGACTCTCAGTATAATTAATTTAGTTGCATTGTTAGATTCTGCTGTCCCATTTAGTCTAGAAATCTCTTCCAGGAAGAAACAGAGGTATTGATATTAGTTTTCATAGGGCATTATCTAAACAAATTATATTGCTTGTAGACAGAATGGAGACCCTTTCTTCATACTAGAGTATAGAAAAAATAATTCCCCCATGTGATTTTAAACTAGATTATAGAAGATCCTACTTCCCAAAATTGGAGGATACACATGAAACTTATTATACACTGGTATGACATAGATTCAGCGATGTTTGGAGCACATACATTTATAATAAAACCATATAATTGTAATATAGTAATAACATCACTGTTGTTGTTGTTAGGTGCATTCAAATTGGTAACAACTCACAGAGACCCTAGGTACAACAAAACGAAACACTCCCCATCCTGGGCTATCGTCACGATAGTTGCAGTGCTTGAGCCCGTTGTTGCAGCCACTGTGTCAGTCCAACTCAGTGAAGGTCTTGCTCTCTTTTGCTGACCAAGCATCACGTCCTTCTCCAAGGATAAGTCCCTCCTGGTAACATGTTCAAAGAATATGAGATGAAATCTCACCATTCTCATGTTTAAGGGGACTTCTGGCTGTGCTTCTTCCAAGACAGTTTTGTTCTTTATTCTGGCAGTCCATGTTATATTCAATATTATTCCCCAATACCATAATGCAAATGTATCAATTATTCTCTGTTCTTCTGTATTCATTGTCTAAGTTACTCTTGCATATGAGATGATTATATATACCATGCCTTCGGTAAGGTGCACCTTAGTCCTCAAAGTGACATCTTCACTTTTTAACAATTTGACATGGTGTTTTGCAGCAGATATGTTGAATGCAATAAGTGGTTTGATTTCTTGATTCCTGTTTCCATGGTTGCTGATTATGTAGCCAAGTAAAATGAAATTCTTAACAACATCAATATTTTCTCCATTTTTATGATATTGCTCATTGGTCCAGTTGTAAGGATTTTTGTCTTTTTTATGTTGAGGTATAACCCATACTGAAGGCTATAGTCTTTTCTTCCTCAGTAAGTGCTTTATGTCCTCTTCACTTTCAGCAAGCATGGTTGTATCATCTGCATATAGTAGGTTTTTAATGAGTCTTCCCCAATCCAACAATAACAACGCTTAATAAGTTATAGAGCTCATTAGAGACTACTATTAAAGGTATATTTAGCTACCCCATCTTTCTAAACTTTTCCTTTCAGAGGAAATAATTTTGTCAAACTTTGTAGGTTAGTTTATTGTTCTGTTTGTTTATATTCATGACTATGACTTATCTTCAACTATTTTCCCTGGAACTGTTGTTGTTGTTAAGTACCATCGAGTTGGGTCTTACTCATAGTGACTCTATGTACAACAGAACGAAACAGTTCCCAGTGTTGCACCAACCTCACAATTAGTGCTAAGCATGATGTCCTCTGGGCACTGGTCCCATCTGGAAACATGTCCAAAATATGTGTTACCCATAAAGCTTTCACTAGCCCGTTTGTGCAGAAGTAGGTAGCTAGGTTCTTTTTCCAGTCTGTCTTAGTCTGGAAGCTCTGATGAAACCTGTCCACCACAGGTGACCTTGCTGGTATTTGAAATACCAGTGGCATAGCTTCTAGTATCGCAGTAACATGCAAGCCACTGCAGTATGACAAATTGACAGTTGGTGGTGCCTGAAACTACAACCAATTCTGTTAAGGTATTTAGTAACTACATATCATATAATGAGAAACTAAAACTGTTTTTGTTAAATGTTAGAAAATGTAGAAAGGGATGTGAAGGCTATAAAGCTGATGGTAAGTTTTCTCCCAAGTTCCTATTGTATATTAAAAAAAAAAAAAAAAATTATTAGGCAAGAAAAAGATTAAAGGAATCAAATTGGAAAGTGAAAATAAAATGATCTCTTTTGTAGATGGTGTGGTCTAATAAATAGAAAAATCTTAAAGAATCTATAAAAAAGTGTTGAGCTTACAAAAAGTATTCAGCAAAGTTGTAGTATGTAATATCAACACTCATAAATCAGTTGCATTTCTACACACTAGTGCTGTACAATACGAAAACACAATCAAGAGCACAATATATTAAAAATATTATCAATGAAGATAAAATAAATGTTGATAAATTTAACAAAAAATTTGCAAGACTTATACACTGAAAACTACAAAGCGTTGATGATACTCTCCAAATGTAAAATTTCTCTATATTTAATGCAGTCCCTAGCAAAATGTCAGTATTTTTTTTTTTAAAGAAAAAAGATGATCCTAAAATCAATACATGATGGAAATAGGCTCAGATAACTCTAACAATCTAGAAAAAGGAGAGCAAATTTGGAGAATTTGCAATTTCAAAACATGCTACAAAACTATAGAAACCAAACCAAAATAAAAAATAAAGTTTTTTTAACACACAAAAAAGTGAAAAGGCATTGGAAAATATATTTGCAAATCATACATCTAATTAGGATTCATAATAGGGTTACTGAAAACCCTGGTGGTATAGTGGTTAAGTGCTTGGCTGCTAACCAAAAGGTCAGCAGTTCAAATCCACCAGGCTGTACTTGGAAACTCTGTGGGGCAGTTCTACTCTGTCTTATACAGTCACTATGAGTCAGAATCAACTCGATGGCATTTTTTTTTTAACCCAGATTAAGTAAAAAACACCCTTAACCACAAAAAGACATCTAACCCAATTAAAAAATTAGGAAGCTCCTCAAATAAATATTTTTCCAAAGAAAGTATACATTATGGTCAATAAGAACATGAAAAGATGTTCATTAGACATTATAAAAAACCAAAAAAAAAAAACCCAGTGCCATCGAGTCGATTCTGACTCAGCAACCCTATAGAATAGAGTAGAACTGCCCCATAGAGTTTCCAAGGAGTGCTTGGTGGATTCGAACTGTTGACCCTTTGGTTAGCAGCCATAGAACTTAACCACTATGCCACTATTACAGAAACTCAAATAAAAATCACAATGAGATACCGTTTCACACCAATGAGAAAGAATGTAATAATTAAAAAAAAATTAAAAATAAAGTGTTTAAGAGAGTTGGGAGAAACTGGAAGCCTCATACACTGTTGTTGAGATTATAACATTTGCAGCCACTGTGGAAAACCATTTGATGATTCCACAATAAGATAACTACAGAATTACCTCTTAACTCAGCAAATCCTCTTTTAGGTATATGCCTAAAAGAATTGAGAACAGGTATTCAAACAAATACTTGTGCACAAATGTTCACAGCAGCAGTAGTCACAATAGCAAAACAAGTAAAAACAACCCAAATGACCATCAACAGGTAAATAGATTAAAAAAAAAAAAGGGCATATCCATGCAAGAAAACGGAATCCTGGTGGTACAGTGGTTAAGAACACGACTACTAATCAAAAGGTCTGCAATGAAATATTATTCGGTCATAAAAAAATGAAGCACTGATACTTGCTACGATGTGTATCAACCTGGGAGACTCATGCCATATGAGAGAAGCCAGCAACAATAGGTCACATATTCAATGTTTTCACTTATATTAACCAAACAGAATAGGAAAACTCATAGGAAGCAGATTAGTGGTTGTTAGGGGCCGAGTGGGGTTAGAGAGGTTGAGAAGACATTTCTTAATCCATATAGAGTCGTGTCTAGGGGTGGTGGAAATATTTTGGAGCTAGATAAAGTGATGGCTGCACAGCATTCTGAATAGACTGAAAGCCACTGAAAGCCCCTGAATACATACTTTTAAATGATTAATTTTATGTTTTTTTCAGTTTTGCCTCAATATGTCGTTGTTGTTGTTGTTAGGTGCCGTCGAGCCAGTTCTGACTCATAGCAACCCTATGCACAACAGAACGAAACAGTGCCCGGTCCTGAGCCATCCTTACAATCATTGTTATGCTTGAGCTCACTGTTGCAGCCACTGTTATCAATCCACCTCATTGAGGGTCTTCCTCTCTTCCCCTGACCTTCTACTTTGATAAGCATGATGTCCTTCTCCAGGGACTGATCCCTCCTGACAACATGTCCAAAGTATGTAAGATCCAGTTTCGCCATCCTTGCTTCTAAGGAGCATTCTGGTTGGACTTCTTCCAAGACAGATTTATTTGTTCTTTTGGCAGTTCATGATACGTTCAATGAACTCAATGGCACTAGGTTTTTGGGTTGGTTCATTCAATATTCTTCGCCAACACCACAATTCAAAGGCATCAATTTTTCTTCGGCCTTCCTTATTCATTGTCCAGCTTTCACATGCATATGATGCAACTGAAAATACCACGGCTTGGGTCAGGCGCACCTTAGTCTTCAGGGTGATATCTTTGCTCTTCAACACTTTAAAGAGGTCCTTTGCAGCAGATTTACCCAATGCAATGCATCTCTTGATTTCTTGACTGCTGCTTCCTGGGTGCTGATTGTGGACCCAAATAAAATGAAATCCTGGATAACTTCAATCTTTTCTCCATTTATCATGATGTTGCTCATTGGTCCAGTTGTTGAGGTGCAATCCATACTGAAGGCTGTGGTCTTTGATCTTCATTAGAAAGTGCTTCAAGTCCTCTTCACTTTCAGGGAGCAAAGTTGTGTCATCTGCATAATGCAGATTGTTAACAAGCCTTGCTCCAATCTTGTTGACCCATTCTTCTTCATATAGTCCATCTTCTCGTATTATTTGCTCATCATACAGATTGAATATGTATGGTGAAAGAATACAACCCTGACTCACACCTTTCCTGACTTTAAACCAATCAGTATCCCCTTGTTCTGTCTGAATATCTGCCTCTTATTCTATGTAGAGGCTCCTCACAAGCACAATTAAGTGTTCTGGATTCCCATTCTTTACAATGTTATCCATAATTTCTTATGATCCACATAGTCCAATGCCTTTGCATAGTCACTAAAACACAGGTAAACATCCTTCTGGTATTCTCTGCTTTCAGCCAGGATCCATCTGACATCAGCAATGATATCCCTGGTTCCACGTCCTCTTCTGAAACCAGCCTGAATTTCTGGTGGTTCCCTGTCAATATAGTGCTGCAGCCGTTTTTGAATGATCTTCAGCAAAATTTTGCTTGTGTGATATTAATGATATTGTCCTATAATTTCCACATTTGGTTGGATCACCTTTCTTGGGAATAGACATAAATATGGATCTCTTCCAGTCAGTTGGCCAGGAAGCTGTCGTCTATATTTCTTGGCATAGACGAGTGAGCACCTCCAGCGCTGCATCTGTTTGTTGAAACATCTCAGTTGATATTCCATCAATTCCTGGAGCCTTGTTTTTTGCCAATGCCTTCAGTGCAGCTTGGACTTCTTCCTTCAGTACCATCGGTTCCTGATCATATGCTACCTCCTGAAATGGTTGAACATCGACTAATTCTTTTTGGTGTAATGACTCTGTGTATTCCTTCCATCTTTTGATTCTTCTTGCGTCGTTTAATATTTTCCCCATGGAATCCTTCACTATTGCAACTTGAGGCTTGAATTTTTCTTCGGTTCTTTCAGCTTGAGAAATGCTGAGGGTGTTCTTCCCTTTTGGTTTTCCATCTCCAGCTCTTTGCACATGTCAATATAATACTTTACTTTGTCTTCTCGAGCCACCCTCTGTAATCTTCTGATCAGTTCTTTTTCTTCATCCTTTTGCTTTAGCTGCTGGACATTTCAGAGCAAGTTTTAGAGTCTACTCTGACATCCACCTTGGTCTTTTTTTTCCTTCCTTTCTTTTCAATGACCTCTTGCTTTCTTCATGTATGATCTCCTTGATGTCATTCCACAACTCATCTGGTCTTCAGTCACTAGTGTTCAATGTATCCAATCTATTCTTCAGATGGTCTCTAAATTCAGGTGGGATATACTCAAGGTCATATTTTGGATCTCGTGGACTTCCTCTGATTTTCTTCAGTTTCAGCTTGAACGTTCTTATGCGCAACTGATGGTCTGTTCCACCGTCGGCCCCTGGCCTTGTTCCGACTGATGATATTGAGCTTTTCCATCGTCTCTTTCCACGGATGTAGTCAATTTGATTTCTATGTGTTCCATCTGATGAGGTCCATGCATATAGTCGCCGTTCATGTTGGTGAAAGAAGGTATTTGTCATAAAGAAGTCGTTGGTCTTGCAAAATTCTATCATTCACTCGCCAGCTTTGTTTCTATTACCAAGGTCATATTTTCCAATTACCGATCCTTCTTCTTGTTTCCAACTTTCGCGTTCCAGTGGCCGGTAATTATCAATGCATCTTGATTGCACGTTCAATCAAATTCAGGCTGCAGCAGCCGATAAAAATCTTCTGTTTCTTCATATTTGGCCCTAATGATGGTGCATAAATTTGAATAATAGTCGTATTAACTGGTTTTCCTTGTAGCCATATGGATATTATTCTATCACTGACAGCGTTGTACTTCAGGATAGATCTTGAAATGTTCTTTTTGATGATGAATGCAGCACCATTCCTCTTCAAGTTGTCATTCCCAGCATAGTAGGCTATATAATTGCTCAATTCAAAATGACCAATACCAGTCCATTTCAGCTCACTAATGCCTAGGATATTGATGTTTATGTGTTCCGTTTCATTTCTGTCGATTTCCAATTTTCCTAGATTCATACTTCATACATTCCAGGTTCCGATTATTAATGGATGTTTGCAGTTGTTTCTTCTCATTTTGAGTTGTGCCACAAGAGCAGATGAAAGTCCTGAAAACTTTACTCCATCCACCCAATATACATATTAAATAGTTGATAAATGCATGTATCGACTATTTAATATGTATAAAAATACCAAAACCAAACACGTTGCCTTCAAGTCGATCCCGACTCATAGCGACCCTACAAGACAGAGTAGAACTGCCCCATAGGGTTTCCAAGGAGTGCCTGGTGGGTTCAAACTGCCTTCCTTTTGGTTAGCAGCCATAGCTGTTAACCACTATGCCACTAGGGTTTCCTTTAGTATGTATTTTGCCCGTTAATGCTTTATCACATTCTTCAATTTATTCCTTTCTTCTGAGTGCTAGGATTTTAAGAATTGTGTTATTTCTGAAATAACCAAAACCAAACCAAACCTGTTGCCACTGAGTCAATTCCAACTCACAGTGACCCTATAGCACAGAATAGAACTGCCCCATAGGGTTCCCAAGGAGTGGCAGTGGAGTTGAACTGCTAAACTTTTGGTCAGCAGCCAAGCTCTTAACCACTGTGCCACCAGCATTTATTTCCTAAGTAACAAAGTAAAATATAAATTTAATGGGGTATTGATTCTTGAAGTTTGGCTTAATAAATAAATGCTTATAATGAATGGAGCTCTAGTGGGTTAGTGGTTAAGAGCTCATCTGCTAATCAAAATGTTGGCAGTTCAAACGACCATCAGTTCCTAGAAAACCTTAGAGGCCAGTTCTACTCTGTCCTATAGGGTCCATATGAGTTAGAATTGATTTGATGGCAATGGGTTTGGTTTTTTGAGTTTTATATTGAGTGAACCAAAACACCCAACCAAACCTATTGCTGTCATGTCGATTCCAACTCATAGTGACAATATAGGACAGGGTAGAACTGCTCCAAAGTGTTTCTAAGGCTGCAAATCTTTATGGAAGCAGACTGCTGCATCTTTCTTCCATGGAGAGGCTGATGGGTTCAAACGGGCAATTTTTGTTTAGCAGTTGAGTGCTATAACCATTGCACCACCAGGTCTCCAAATGTATTAAAAAAAAAAAGGCAAAAAAACAACCAAACCCTTGGTCACCAAGTTCATTCTGACTCATAACAACCCTGTATGACAGAGTAGAACTGTCTCATAGGGCTTCCAAGGAGAGGCTCGTGAATTCAAAATGCTGACCTTTTGGTTAGCAGCCAAGCTCTTAACCACTATGCCACCAGGGCTCCAATACATACATACATATATAAAAAATACACAAATCATAATAGTTTACTCTGCAATGGAGAAAACTTGTCAACGTTCGCATTTTGTCGTTTGCAGTAGTAACTCTTCATGTGGAAGTTCTGGTTCACCTGGATTGTCCCTGGGAATGTGCATGGCATTTCTGGTCAGAAAATTAGAGTTGTTTGTATGGTGCATTTCTTTTTTTCTTCATACATTTTGCTGTAACATCTCACTGCTTCCAGAATCTGCTTATCAACTTTAGCAAAGGTATCAGTGTTTAGTTTTCAAACTGAAGCCCCAGATTTAATTTAGAAAATTAAATCTATATGGCAGTGTTTTGAACAATAAATCATAAAATTGAATATCTGTGAATGAATATCTGAGAATTATATCATCTATAAATTATACCCTGCAGCATTTATGTAGTATATATTACTGTTAATAAAATGTATGTTAAAAAATGGATGGTCATAGATGCAGTCTGTCTTAACTAAAATACATCATAAGTTGGGGACTACCTGTATTTCTTTTATATGAAATGTGTTTATTTTGAGGTCATAATATCTCTATTTTGTCAATGCAATGTAGCCTTAAATCATATATATATGATTATATATACATATATAATCATATAGCAAATATAAGCTACATGTAGAGAAAATTATTATATTAAATAATACTCTGAATTAAATCTATTCCTAAATCTGTAATCTTACTAATAACCGTGATGTTATGATTTCATACTTAATTTTCTGATTACCTGTTTAATTACAGTAGCTTTTCTGACAGGGAGCCCTGGTGGCACAGTGATTAAGAGCTTCGCTGCTAACCAGAAGGATGGCAGTTTGAATTTTGAATCAACCAGCTGCTCCTTGGAAACCCTTTGGAGCAGTCCTACTCTCCTGTAGGGTTGCTATGAGTTGGAATCGACTTGAAGGCAAAGTTTTTTGTTTTGTTTTTTTCCTGACATAACTTGCTATTCAGAAATTCTTAAACAGTTTCTATTATTTCCAGAATATGTAATTAGTTTGCATCTCAAATGAAGTTTCAGTTTCAATTCAGTGCTGGGTATTGTGTATGTTTTCTAGCTCTGTCAGACATTATTAAGTATTCAAGCAAATGAAGGAAAAATGCACTTTAGATGTATTGAAGTTTGTATTTCTCTGGATTATGGCACAAGTGCTAGTGGAGATTAGGTCAAAACCCACAGCAGGTGATGACTGTCAGCAGGATGGTAAAATTTGTTCACATCCATTTTACCAGCCATTTTATTTAGCAGATTACAAGTTTCTCTTAGAATTCTCTGATGCCAAGAAAGAACATAGAGTAAACACTATTCTGCCTTTGTTTTCAGTAAATTATGGTACTTGATTGATAATCATTTTGTAATTAATCTCATATTTGGCCAAAATGAACAAAGTGTGGAAAATGGAACAAATTTTTTTTTTTTTTTGTTTGGAAGGAAGAATTTGAAATTATGTATTTGTCCCAAAAATTTTTTCAGTGAATAAACATTAGAAGCATTTACTACTTCAGTAGAATATCTGTTTATTCAGTAGACATGAGCTCAACATTATTTTATACATCTTCTATAAAGGAATGATCGTAAATCCACATTTTGCCATTAATAACATATGTCGGTGTTAAGCAATAAAACTGTTTCACTTTAAGGTAACACGCTCTATTGATGTGTTTTCCTTCCTTTTTTACACGTAAATGTTCTCCAACATATTGAGAATATGAATCAGAAAATGTATCAACATATTCTCTTGGTTCTTACAATGCTTTTTTATCATCAGATTTTGCATCAATCATCACCTTTAATAAATACTTTAGTTCTTCCCATCAGGCATGCATAATATCTTTGTTCACCCTTCCTCCTATTCTCCAAGTGTATTCACTTTTTATTATCCTTTTTTTATATTTTTCTTGACTAACTAGTTTCTGCATCTGAAATATAGCCAAAATCAGAATCATCATACAAGGCACTAGTTAGCTCAGGAGAAAGGATATCAAATTAAATGATAACCAAGCAAAATATTCTAGCACACTTTACACATATTTGAGTACAGTGTAAATAAGAAATGATAATCACATTAAAAAGGAAACAATACCCGTAAATTATTCATTGTATCAACAGAGACAATAAATAACTCTTGGTCTCCAATTTTGCTTATACTGTTGTTTTAGGATCAGAAAATGCAATGAAAATAAGATTCCGAAGACCCCTACCATCTTTACAAAAACGCTTACAAATATACACACATAATTTACTGCTGTAGAGTGTAATAGGTATTCCATTGCGTAAAGTCTGCTTTTCAACAAAATCACATAAGGAAACATTGAAAGAGAAACAAGGAAACACAGGAATGGTATAACATTTAATTTGAGATCCAAAATACTATGATTAAAATATATTTGGATGAGTATAAGGAAAGCAATCACTTGTATGTGCTTTATACTATGTCTTTACTCTGGAACCAAAGAGAATGTAATTGTGTATACTAGAAATGTTTTTATGTGGCATTTGCCATTTTCAAAAATTCATTAAAACAATATTATCTATTGAGTATCAAATAGAAGTTTGCATGGCCTCTTGAACACCCTGTTAAAGGCATGTTTTACTTCTTTGTTCCTTAAACTGTAAATGAAGGGGTTCAGCATGGGGATGACTAAAGTGTAAAACATGGACGCCATTTTGTCAGTATCAGAGGAACGAGCAGATTTAGGCTGAAGATACATAAATAACAGAGTTCCATAGAACACAACCACCACTGTCAGATGAGAACCACACGTGGAGAAAGCTTTTTTCCTGCCCTCAGCAGAATTCATTTGAAATATAGCTGTCAGAATCAGCAAGTAGGAGACCAGGACTACCAGAAGAGAGGAAATTAAATTAAGTGCTGAAAATATTATGATCAACAATTCTATTTCTCGTGCATTTGAGCAGAGCAAAGGTATCAAGGCAGTATTATCACAGTAGAAATGACTGATGATGTTAGAGCCACAGAAGGTCGATATAAAAATCTTACTGGTGACCATCAGGGACAAAAAGGTGCTGTAGAGATATGGAATGCCCACAAGTGCATAGCAAAGTTTCTGGGACATGATAACATTGTAGAGCAGAGGGTTACAGATGGCTGCATAGCGGTCATAGGCCATTGCCGACAGGATGAAGAATTCACTGATAATGAACAGAATGTAAAAACCCATTTGTGTGGCACAAGCATAATAGGATATGGTATTTTGATCCACAACAAAATTTACTAGCATCTTGGGATAAATCACAGTAGAATTACCAAGATCAACGAAGGCCAGGTGTCTGATAAAAAAATACATAGGTGTCTGTAGGTGGGAGTCTGCCTTGGTCAAGATGATCAGGCCCATGTTTCCAACTACTGTGATCATGTAGATGACAAGGAAGGCTGCAAATAGGGGGAGCTGCAGCTCAGGGTGCCTTGTGACTCCCACTAGAATGAATTCAGTCAGTACTGTTAGATTCTGATGGCCCATTTAATCCAGTTCTCTCTTCTGGGAAGAAACAGAGGCATTGGTTTCAGCGTTCATGTAGTATTACCTAAAGAAATTAAACTTGTAGACAGAGTGGACACGTTTTCTTCCTACCAGAGGATGGAAAAGTAGTTGCTAAATCTGATTTTACCTAAAATAAACTGTAGAAGATCCCACTTCCCATGATTGGAGGATACTTCTGAAACATTATAGTCTGATATAACATAGATTACACTTTAAATGAATTCTGCAATGTTTGCAGCACATACATTTATAATAAAACCACGAAGTTGTTAATATTGAGACAATAGTCTTAATTTCATGTACACAAAGACATCACAATTTTCTTTAGTGTACTTCCGTTTTGGTTTGAGAAATCTTGTGAGATTTTCTTATTCGTGTAGAGAGAGGCAGAGATAATTTGAAGTTAATAAAGCTTAAGTTTGAGCCTCTTTAAGGGCTGTGGGTGGGGACTTAGCAATGCAGTCACATAGTGATATATCTTGTAAAACCTGGGATAGAAACACATTTATTCTTTTGTTGCTGTTTGTGACTTTAGCTGTATGTTTATAATTTTAAAATGTTTTATTACTTTTTCTAACTAAATGTTCACATTTAGGGTCAATTTGCATTTGTAATTTTAATTTATTTTTAAATTGTTATCGTTGCTAGCTACCACTGAGTCAATTTTAGAGTCATAGTGAGCCCATGTGACACAGTAAAACTGCCTTGTAGGGTTTCCTTGGCTGTAATCATTATGAAAGCGGATTGCCAGGTCTTTTTCCCTCAGGGCTACTGGATAGGTTTGAACCACCAAACTTTTTGATAGCAGCTGAGCTCTTGACAGTTGCTTGTCATCAGTTCTCCTTTAAAAAAAAAAAAAAGGCAAACTTTTCATAAGGTTCAAGACACAAGATCTGGATCTGTTGCCACTAAAATCTAGGTTTCTGTCAGTATTTGAAGATTTTGAGAATTTCATTTTATGTGCTTTATTTCCTTTAATACAACATTGAGGCAATGATGGCGTCTGTATGGCATTTAAAATATGTGTGCATTTATTGTATCATATATTGCATTTTTTCCCCCTGGAAACTGTACAATGGAGAAATGAAAGAGAACAACACTGTAATTTCCAAGCATATCACCTGTAAGTCCCACCCTTGTCATCACTTATAGTTACATAAGAAAGTCAGGAAATAAAGGGGAAATGTCCTGAATGGAGCTAATGAAGCTGCTGTAGTCTAAACCACTTGGATTCCCTTTTAATCACCTCTCACATTGAATGAGAAGCCCTGTTAGGCAACACAGGGGTTAAGGGTTGGGCTGCTAACTGAAAAGTCAGCTGTTGCTCCTTTGGAGTAAGATGTGGCCGTCTGCTTCCATAAAGATTACAGCCTTGGAAACCCTAATGGGCAGTTCTAGTCTATCCTATGGGTTGATATGAGTTAGTACCGACTCCTGGCAATTCTTTTTTGTTTTTCTTTTCCCCACATTCAATGTCCTCTTGATGACTCTAGAACTTTGCAAACATGCTTTTTGAATTGGAACAGTAGCTTGAGTTCAAAAAGTTCAGTGACATAAAATACAGGATATTACTCGTGGGCTGTAATGGAATGCCAAGGTTTAGCCTACACAACTATCAGGTTGGATCTTGCCGGAGCTGCCAAGAAGCTTTGCACTTACAGACTGGAAGAACTTCAGTCCAGAGTCACTTTGCGGCAGTTTTCTGTTAAGGATGATTCTTGGTTCTGTGACACCTGGAGTAGCAGTCATCAAAGAATCTGCTAATTCTTGGTGTCAATTTTTGGCAACCTGATTCAGAAAATTGGGGGTGGAGGGGCAAGACAATACTGGAGTTTTTTAACCACCTCCACCCCTTCTTCCTAGGTAAATTCGTCTGCTGTTTCTCCACTGAGTCCCATTCTGCCTTCCAGGTCTCTATTCACCACTATATAAGAATGATAAGCCTATGTCTGGGAAATTTTACCTGGAATTTACTAATCACAGGACCTGCTATCATAGGATTTTCTGTAGGATAGGAGATGCACTGCCTTGAGCAAAGGGATTCAGAACTCACTACCAAGCCTACCACTCTGAAGCCTTCAATGTTTTCCTAGAAATCATACTAGTGTGTATTGAGTCAATCTCCTTTTTCACTGTCACTTACTACCTCCCTCTAAAATATCTGGATTGTTCTATTCCTCCCATCCTTCTTGTGTGAAGAAGAGTATCTATGACTTGCTCTGAACATCTTAATGGATTCATTTGAGACACCTCCCTCCTAAGCAGACAAGAAACAAAGGTATGTGGACACCGTGATATAAGTTTGGATTGATGTTAGGTTTAGTGCATTCTCCCCAGTTCTGTAACTTTTAAAAAACACTCAATGTATTTTTCTGTCTACTCAGTTTCAGTGCCTACTTTGAAAAATCAGACCTATTTGTAGACAATTTACCAAGGAAAACACATAACAAACAAAGGATACAGCAATAACACTTAAAACAGCAAAAGGCCATGTTTTCACGCTGTTAATGCTCATCTTAAAACTAGTCCCAGTTTATCAGTTATTGCATGCTTCATACTTACACTAAGTGTATTTATTTCTTAGCAAATATTTGTACACAAAGAACATTTGTTACTAACCAAATATTGCATAGGACATATTTACAATAAAAATAAATGAACTTTTGATGCATAAAATTCAAATTCACTAGATGTCCCGAAAGCTCTAACCTGAGTCAATTCATTTCGGTGATGCTGATGATGAGGTTTTCAGATATTCCCAGCTCTCTGTTCACTTGGAGTATCCAAATGCCACAAGCAGCTCATACAAATCAAGTAGATTTGGGGCAGATACTCAGATAAAAGAACTTAATGCCCCCCATAAGGACCCAGGGAACCCCAGTTAATAAAGGAGGTAATATCTGTGGTGTAGTGAAGGGATTAGCTATACGCGGCCATAAGAGTGTCTACAGTCAGAAGCCATGGATCATGAGAAATTACCAGGAGCCAGGTGATAATCCCAGCAGAGGACAATTCTTACCCACTTGCCTTTAATAAAAAATTGGATTTTCTTCTCCCAAATTATTGCTTCTCTTTCTTTGGTAGGAAGAATTTATGGTTGTTCTCCCCCTTCACAGTGTCCCCTGAGGAAGTAGGGCATAACTGGTTGATTATGTGAAATTATCTGAGAGGCTTAATAAAAATTGTCTTGTTGTGGTTTCTAATTAACTAGGATGCCTTACACATTCCCCAGAGAGAAAAGATGAGGGGCAATTCCAGGGGAAAAAAAAAAAAAAAACCCTGTAGATGATCCGTACCATCCCATGGAGACCTGCATGACGGAAAGATACTTCACTCTTACCATTAAAGTTACCATGGCGGTGGGGGAGATGTCAGTGCAATTCCGTTGAAACTGGAATAGTTGCGAAGTCATGGCAAAAGTGTAATTGACATTATCATCATTTGTGTATGTATGTGTGTACTTATTCTTTTTGAGTCTCTTTAAATTTCTTGATCTGAATTTACACATTTCACCAAATTTGGAAAATGATTTGCTGTCATGTTTTCAAATATATTTTCACATATGTGTTATAGCCACCTCAGACTTTCCAGATTATGATTTTGTCTCATCATCTTAACATGACTGTTGTGCTTTACTTGCCCAACCCCACCTCATGTCAAACCAAAATCAAACTTATTGTCATAGAGTCAATTCCCACTCATGGCGATCTCATGTGTTATAGAGTAGAACCGTCCCATAGGATTTTCTTGATTATAATCTTTATGGAAACAGGTCACCAGTCATTTCTTCTGCAATGTCACTGGGTGGGTTTGAACCACCAATTTTAGGTTATTAATTGAGCACAAGCCATTTGCACCACCCAATGACCAATAAAATTATTTCTTCTCTTATATAACAAGTCCTGTGCTGCCAGTGAAGTTGTGCGTGTATGTGCGTGTGGTGAAAATATATGTAACAAAACATCTACAATCTCTAAGTGTACAATTCAGTAATGCTGATTACATTCTTGAAATTGTGCAATTATTCTCATTAGTTATCCTTTTCCAAATCATTCCATCACCATTAACATAAACTCAGTGCCTCCTAAACAAATCTTCCCCCTTCCCTTCTACCCCTGTTAACCACTAATAATCTTTTGTTTCTGTATATTTACTTATTTCATGTAACTGAGAACATACAGTATTTGTCCTTTTGCAACTGATTCAATTCACTCAACATGATGTTTTCAAAGCTTATTCACACAGTGGCATGCATCAGAATTTCATTTTTCTTTGTGGCTGAATAGTGTTCCATTGTGTTTACATACTCCATTTTGTTTATCCATTCATCTGTTGATGGATATTTTATCTTTTGGCTATTGTGAATGGTGCTGCAATGGACATTAATATTCAGGTTTCTATTTGCATTCTTGCTTCCACTTGATCTGGGTATGTACCTAGGATTGGGGTTGTTGGGTCATATAGTAGTTCTCCCCTACGTGTCTGTCAGTTTGTCGTACTGTGGGGGCTTGTGTGTTGCTGTGATGCTGGAAGTTATGCCACTGGTATTCAGATACCATCTGGGTCACCCATGGAGGACAGGTTTCAGCTGAGCTTCCAGACTAAGACAGACTAGGAAGAAGGACCCGGCAGTCTACTTCTGAAAAGCATTAGCCAGTGAAAACCTTGTGACCAGCAATGGAACAGTGTCTGATATAGTGCTGGAAGATGAGCTCCCCAGGTTGGAAGCACTCAAAAGACGACTGGGGAAGAGCTGCAACCTCAAAGTAGAGTCGACCTTAATGATGTGGATGGAGACCTGGGACCTTCATTTGCTGATGTGGCATGACTCAAAATGAGAAGAAACAGCTGCAAACAGCCATTAATAATCAGGCCTTGGAATGTATGAAGTATGAATCTAGGAAAATTGGAAATCATCAAAAATGAAATGAAGTGCATAAACATCAATATCCTAGGCATAAGTGAGCTGAAATGGACTGGTACTGGCCATTTTGAATTGGACAATGGTATAGTCTACTATGCTGGGAATGACAACTCGAAAAGAAATGGTGTAGCATTCATTGTCAAAAAGAATGTTTCAAAAATCTATCCTGAAGTACAATGCTGTCAGTGATAGGATAATATCCACACACCTACAAGGAAGACCAGTAAACATGACTATTATTCAAATTTACACATCAGCCACTAGGGCCAAAGATGAAGAAATAGAAGATTTTTATCAGCTGCTGAAGTCTGAAATTGATCGAACATACAGTCAAGATGCATTGATAAATACTGGCGATTGGAATGCAAAAGTTGAAAACAAAGAAGAAGGATTAGTATTTGGAAAATATGGCCTTGGTGATAAAAACAATGCCGGAGATCGAACGATAGAATTTTGCAAGACCAACGACTTCTTCATTGCAAATACCTTCTTTCACCAACATAAACAGCGACAATACACATGGACCTCGCCAGATGGAACACACAGAAACCAAACTGACTACATCCGTGGGAAGAGACTATGGAAAAGCTCAATATCATCAGTCAGAACAAGGCCAGGGGCCAACTGTGGAACAGACCATCCATTGCTCATATGCAGGTTCAGGCTGAAACTGAAGAAAATCAGAACAAGTCCATGAGAGCCAAAATATGACCTTGGATATACCCCACCTGAATTTAGAGACCATCTGAGGAATAGATTTGACACATTGAACGCTAGTGACCGAAGACCAGATGAGTTGTGGAATGACATCAAGGACATCATCCATGAAGAAAGCAAGAGGTCACTGAAAAGACAGGAAAGAAAGAAAAGACCAAGATGAATGTCAGAGGAGACTCTGACACTTACTCTTGAGCGTTGAGCAGCTAAAGCAAAAGGAAGAATTCATGAAGTAAAAGAACTGAACAGAAGATTTCAAAGGGCCTCTCGAGAAGACAAAGTAAAGTATTATAATAACTTGTGCAAAGAGCTGGAGATGGAAAACCAAAAGGGAAGAACACGCCTGGCATTTCTCAGGCTGAAGGAACTGAAGAAAAAATTCAAGCCTCGAGTTGCAATAGTGAAGGATTCCAAGGGGAAAATATTAAATGATGCAGGAAGCATCAAAAGAAGATGGAAAGAATATACAGAGCCATTATACCAAAAAGAATTAGTCGATATTCAACCATTTCAAGAGGTGGCATATGATCAGGAACCGATGTTACTGAAGGAAGAAGTCCAAGCTGCTCTGAAGGCATTGGCAAAAAACAAGGCTCCAGGAATTGATGGAATATCAATTGAGATGTTTCAACAAACAGATGCAGCGCTGGAGGTGCTCACTCTTCTATGCCAAGAAATATGGAAGACAGCTTCCTGGCCAACTGACTGGAAGAGGTCCATATTTATGCTATTCCCAAGAAAGGTGATCCAACCGAATGTGGAAATTATAGAACAATATCATTAACATCAGACTCAAGCAAAATTTTGCTGAAGATCATTCAAAAACAGCTGCAGCAGTATATCGACAGGGAACTGCCAGAAATTCAGGCTGGTTTCAGAAGAGGACGTGGAACCAGGGCTATCACTGCTGATGTCAGATGGATTCTGGCTGAAAGAAGAGAATACCAGAAGGATGTTTACCTGTGTTTTATTGACTCTGCCAAGACATTCGACTGTGTAGATCGTAACAAATTACGGATAACACTGCGAAGAATGGCAAATTCCAGAACACTTAACTGTGCTCATGAGGAACTTTTACATGGATCAAGAAGCAGTTGTTTGGACAGAACAAGGGGATACTGATTGGTTTAAAGTCAGGAAAGGTGTGTGTCAGGGTTGTATTCTTTCACCATACTTTTTTAATTTGTATGCTGAACAAATAATACAAGAAGCTTGACTATATGAAGAAGAACGGGGCATTAGGTTTGGAGGAAGACTCATTAACAACCTGCGTTATGCAGATGACACAACCTTGCTTGCTGAAGGTGAAGAGGACTTGAAGCACTTACTAATGAAGTTCAAAGACCACAGCCTTCAGTATGGATTACACCTCAACATAAAGAAAATAAAAATCCTCACAAGTGGACCAATGAGCAACATCGTGATAAATGGAGAAAAGATTGAAGTTGTGAGGATTTCATTGTACTTGGATCCACAATCAACAGCCATGGAAGCAGCAGTCGAGAAATCAAAAGACGCATTGTATTGGGCAAATCTGCTGCAAAGGGCCTCTTTAAAGTGTTGAAGAGCAAAGGTGTCACCCTGAAGACTAACGGGTGCCTGACCCAAGCCATGGTATTTTCAGTCACATCATATACATGTGAAAGCTGGACAATGAATAAGGAAGACTGAAGAAGAGTTGACACCTTTGAATTGTGGTGTTGGCGAAGAATATTGAATATACCCTGGACTGCCAAAAGAACGAACAAATCTGTCTTGGAAGAAGTGCGGCCACAATGCTCCTTAGAGGCAAGGATGGCGAGACTGCCTCTTATATACTTTGGACATGTTGTCAGGAGGGATCAGTCCCTGGAGAAGGACATCATGCTTGGCAGAGTACAGGGTCAGCGGAGAAGAGCAAGACCCTCAACAAGGTGGATTGACACAGTGGCTGCAACAATGAGCTCAAGCATAACAAGGATTGTGAGGATGGCTCAGGACCAGGCGGTGTTTCGTTCCGTTGTGCATAGGGTCACTATGAGTCGGAGCCGACTCGACGGCACCTAACAACAACAACAACATAGTAGTTCTACGTTTACAATCCACCAAGTGTCTGTCAGTTTGTCTTACTGTGGTGGCTCATGTGTTTCTGCGACACTGGAAGCTTTGCCACACATATTTCAAATACGAGCAGGATCACTGTTAGTGGACTAGTTTCTGCTGAGCTTCCAGACTAAGACAGATTAGGAAGAAGGACATGGCTGTCTACTTCTGAAAAAACTGGCCAGTGAAAAGCTTGTGAATAGGAGCAGAAAACTGTCTGCTATCGTGCTGGAAGATGAGCCCCTCAGGTTGGAAGAGACTCAAAATACAACTGGGGAAGAGCTGTCCCCTCAAAGTAGAGTTGAACTTAATGACACGGATAGAGTAAAGCTTTTGTTACCTTCATTTGCTAATGTGGCACAACTCCAAATAAGAAGAAACAGCTGCAAACATTCATTAATAATGGAAATGTGGAATGTACGAAGTACAAACCTAGGAAAATTGGAAATCATCAAAGATGAAATAGAACATATAAAAATTGATATCCTAGGCATTCGAAATAAAAAAACCAAACCTGTTATCGTCAAGTTGATTCCAACTCATAGCGGCCTTACAGTGACCTGAAATGGACTGTTATCGGCCATTTGGAATCAGACAATCGTATGGTCTACTATACCTGGAATGATAAATTGAAAAGGAATGGAATCACCTTTATCATCAAAAAGAACATTTCAAGATCTATCCTGAAGTAAAACGTTATCAGTGATAGCATAATACCCAGACACCTTAGGAGGAAGACCAGTTTATATAATTATTATTCAAATTTATGCACCAACCACTAAGGCCAAAGATGAAGAAAATGAAGATTTTTACCAATTTCTGCAGTCTGAAATTGATCAAATATGCAATCAAGATATATTTATAATCACTGGCAACTGGAATGCAAAAATTAGGAACAAAGAAGAAAGATTGGCAGGTGAAAAATACGGCCTTGGAGACAAAGACAATGCTGAGACTGCATGATAGAATTTTACATGATCAATGACTTCTTTATCACAAATACCTTTATTCAACAAAATAAACAGTGACTGTATACGAGGACCTTGCCAGGTGGAATACACAAGAATCAAATTGAGTGCGACTGTGGAAAGAGAATGAAAAAGCTCAGTACCACCAGTCAGGACGAGGCAGGGGCCAACTATGGAACAGGCCATCAATTGCTCTTAAGCAAGGTGAAGTTGACGAAAATTAAAACAAGTACAGGAGTGTCAAAGTATGGCCTCGATTGTATCCCACCTGAATTTAGAGACCACCTTAAGAAAAGACTTCATGCATTGAACACTAATATTCAAAGACCAGACAAGTTATGGAATGACATCAAGGACATCATGCATGAAGAAAACAGAAGGTCATTAAAAAGACAGAAAGAAAAAAAGACCAAAATGGCTGTCAGAAGAGACTCTGAAAGTTGTTCTTAAGCTCACAGTAGCTAAAGCGAACAGAAGAAGTGAAGTGACGTTCTCATTGTAGTTTTGATTTGCATCTCTCTAAGGAAAGGAGCCCTGGTTCCTCAATAGTTAAAGTGTTAGGGTGCTAACATTAAAAAAAAAAAAAAAAAAAGTCGGTGTTTTTAACCCACCAGCAGCTCCGCAGAAGATGTAGCGGTCTTTTTCCATTAAGATTTCAGCCTTGGAAACACTATAGGGCAGTTCTGTTCTGTTGTACGGTGTTGCTGTGATTCAGAGTCGACTCCATGACAATGGTTTTAATGGTTAATGAAGTGGAGCGTCTTATCTTTGTTTGTTGGCTATTTGATATCCTTTTTAATGAATTGTTCTAATCCTTTGCCCAATTTTTTATTGTTTTTCTTTTTAGTGTTAAGTTGGAGAATTTTTTTTCTTCATATATATATACTTTGGATATTAGGCCCTCATCAGATATGTGTTTCCTGAAAATTTTCTCCTAATCAGAAGCAGAGTTATTAAAATCTAAAATGCCAGTTACAGAGATTGAAAAAAGCCTTCAGGCAATGCATATATTAGTTCATTTTTACATCTTTCTCATTTCTTTTCTTCCAGGAGGGTCTTCCTTTATCTGCTGTGATTCACCTATCAACTTGAAAGATGCTCCATAATTTTAAAACACCATTTTTAGATATTGTCAAATATGTGTTCTGGGAAGTCATTTTTTCTTCAATCTTTCTAAAAATAAATCCCCAGTGATGTTTTGTAACTCCTTCATCTTTAATGTGTAATAAAATGCCAAGAGTTTATCATCCCTCCATAATAACTTAATGAATATAAATATTGAATTTAAAACAGATTTCTAGCAGGATTCTTTCAAAACCCACACTGCACATTTAAGTGAAAATAGAGTTACTCAACTCACAGAAAATCCTTTCCACGCTCTGTGTGTGTGTGTGTTGTTGCTTCTAAAGAAGTTTTTAAAAATGGAAACACCTGTCACGATTCCTTATGTGGCAAATGTGCATAAGGGCAAGGTTTAGCAAAAGCATAGTAATATATCTAACCATGTATTATTTAAGCAATTCACAGGTTTATTGACACAAATTGTTTCTGATTGTTGTTTTTGCTATATTTTACTGAATATAGGAATTCTCCCACCTACTGCTTGATGTTTTCCTCAACTTTTTAAAACATTTTGTTTAATTGTACACTTTAGAGAGGGAGCTACCTCATCCGTGGGCAAATGTGAAATCCCTTAAGCAACAGTGTTTCCGAAGGTTTCATTTGTCACTGTGTAATGGCTGCTCAGTGACTGCTCACTGGAGGCTGCTGTAGAAAGTATATATTACTCTCCCTTCTAGCCAAATCTGTCCTCTTAGAGGGCATAATTAAACGTGCTAAATTTTTGTTATTTTCTGTTTGGTTAGTTATGTATTAACAACAAAGATTTAATTATTTTACCTGGAATTCTGTTTAGCTTCTTACTATGTAAATATTTAATGATCCTTTCAGCTAATCTGAATTTTTTTTTTTCCAGTAAAAGAGAAAAAGATAAACAAAAAACTTGGAAACAGACATGAAGTTTCTAAAGCTAAAACTTTAAAACCTTTTGGTAAGTTATTTATTTTGTTAAAATGTTTCACTTTTTATTTAAATGTCCTCATATTTAGCAGATTAGTAATAAAATTTACATATTAAATCAGATAGTCAGATGAGGGTAAAGGATATAGAGGTTATTTAATGCAACTCAGCCTTCTACCATTCAATTAGCTTTGTAACGTCACCTCAAATGTGCAGGCCCAGGACAATGAATGCAATTAAACTTCTAAATTCCATTCAGAAATGCTATTTCCTTAATTATCCTCAGAATAAAAGCTTCACAATAGATCCACTTTTCTTGAGAAATGTCACTCCATTGATTCTTTAAAAAGATGAGGCAGAGAGTCAGAAGAGCGCTCTAGCCAATGGAAATTTTTGCAGTGATGGAGTCGTGCTAGAACCTGTAACATTCAATATACCAAAACCAAAACCAAACCTAGTGCCGTGGACTCGATTCCGACTCATAGCGACCCTATAGGACAGAGCAGAACTGCCCCATGGAGTTTCCAAGGAGCGCCTGGCAGATTCGAACTGCCAACCTCTTGGTTAGCAGCCGTGGAACTGAACCACTACGCTAGCAGTGTTTCCCAAAACCCAGTATAGTGGTCACTAGTTACACATGGGTGGTACAGTTTCTAACGTGTGTCCATATGGCTACTGTGTACCTGAAATAATAGTTCAAATAACTTGAATTCCACATAGGCCAGGCACAGCTTTTTGTTCTGTGAGTGTCAGAGCTCGATGATTCCACTGAGTGTCTCCATCACAGATGCTCCTGAGGAGGAATTGGGAGAAGACAGAGATTTCGGCACTTTTATGAACATCATAGGATCATCTGTGGAAATTAGGCCCTGTACCTCATAATCTAGGCTAGTTCTCTGGCTGTGTAATAGTGTGTCTGTAAATTCACTGCATAATCAATAACCCAAAACCCAGATCAATAGTACATATGATTTTAGATCTTTTCATTTACTCAGTCTATATTCCAATTTGTAGAGAGCCCTGGTGGTGTAGTGGTTAAGAGGTTCAGCTGCTAACCAAAGGGTTGGCAGTTCAAACCCACCAGCAGCTTCTTGGAAATCCTGTGGCACAGTTCTACTCTGTCCTAAATGGTCACTATGAGTCACAGTCAACTCAAACACAATGGGTTATATCCCAATTAAGAGTTGAAAATAGAATTTAATTAACTTTACAGCTACTTTTCAGTTGCTACCAGTGTTCTTCATGCCAATACCATCTTTCTATTGAGTCAGACGCTTTAGTAACACATAAAATTTTTTTGAAATTCAAAATGCTTTTCCACATGTTTGCTCGTAAGACAGAAGCATAACTAACAATGTAAAAATTTTGAGACAATCTAGTCATGCTCTTCATATTATAAATGAGGAAATTTAGGTTTGGGAAAAAAATCATATTTATCCAAGACACAGCTTTTTTTTTTTTTTTTTTTTACAGCTATAGGAATGCTTCCAGCTGATGTTAATACATGCCAAATATGCCTGTATCCATAATAATACACTTTCCTTTTTCACACTAGATTTCAGGAAAAAAGAATTAACAAATGGCTGAAGAGAATTTGACAGTTGTTACTCAGTTTATTATTTTAGGACTGACAGATCAGGCTGTATTGAAAATTGTGCTTTTTGGGTTGTTCCTGGTGATTTATGCCATTACCTTGGTGGGGAATCTGGGCATGATCTTCTTAATCCACGTCACTCCCAAGCTCCACACACCCATGTATTTTTTCCTCAGCTGCCTTTCATTTGTAGATGCCTGTAATTCATAAGTTATTGCGCCAAAAATGCTGATCAACTTCTTGGTTGTGAGGGAAACCATTTCGTTCTCTGCCTGTATAATGCAGCATTTGTTTTTTGGGGCATTCGTTACCTCAGAAGGATTCTTACTTTCAGTGATGGCCTATGACCGTGATGTGGCCATTGCGAATCCTTTGCTTTATACAACAGCCATGTCTAAGAGAAAGTGTGTAGGGCTGGTCGTTGGGTCTTGCATTGGTGGGATGATTAACTCATTGATACATACAACAAGTTTGTGGAGACTGTCTTTCTGTGGACCAAATGTTGTCAGTCACTTCTTCTGTGATGCTCTCACACTGCTAAAGCTGTCATGCTCTGATACCTCCATGAATGAGTTGTTGCTGTTAATCTTCTCTGGAGTCATTGCCATGACCACCTTCTTGACTGTGATCATTTCCTACATGTTCGTCCTTGTTGCTATACTGAGGATCCGCTCAGCATCAGGCAGACAGAAAGCCTTCTCCACCTGCACCTCTCACCTGACTGCTGTGACCGTATTTTACGGTACCTTGAGCTTTAATTACATTCAGCCAAGCTCCCAGTATTCTGCAGAACAAGAAAAGATAGTTTCTGTGTTCTATACACTGGTGATTCCCATGTTAAACCCATTGATTTATAGTCTGAGAAACAAGGAGGTGAAGGATGCTGTGAAAAGAGCCATAGAAATGAAGTACTGCTGCTGTTAATTTCAAGTCACTTTTTTTTTTTTTTATGAATAGTAAAAGAACTCTGGTGGGAAAATGATTAAGCCAGGGATGCTAACCAAAAAGTATGTGGTTCAAACCCAGCAGGTGCTCCATGGAAGGGAAGACCTGCTTATCTGCTCCCATAAAGATCACAGCCTAGGACACGCTATGAGACAGTTCTGCTCTGTCCTATAGGGTCACTATGAATCAGAATTAACTGGATGTCATGCGACAAGAACAATGTTAGTAGTATAACATTCTACAGGTCAGTTCTCCATCTACGAAAGTTCACATGAATTCAAAGAATTCTAGAGTTTCTAATTATTATACAATTCTTTTTTCTTAATATGAATTGTTAACCCAAAAACACAAGCCTAAAAAGTGGAAGTGACTTTCTGTATAGCTGTGTTTTAGAAAATGGTAGCTTAAAATTCAGCTCTCCTAAGAATGTAGGCCATTAATATTTGAATCTACCAATCAATCCACTGAGTTAAGTGTATCATTTGTGATACGTGAAGAACTGAACACACACACACACTAAGATTTAGAGATATATATAGTTAGGTCTTTTTCTAAAAAAATCTTTTTTATTTATCTACTGAGAAAATTAAAATAATTTTATACGTGATATTTGTCTTTATTTTTAAAACTTAAATTACAATTCAAACTTCTGTAAATCTTCTTGTTAGCTAAGAAGGTGAATTTGATTTGAAACAAGATTTTCCTCTGTCCTTCCTCTTCTTAAACCTCAGTGCCCTCAGCAACGAAAGAGTTATTGTGGGAAAATCATTGTATTATAATTCTCAGCTTGCAATAGTATACTCTTACTAAGAAATTTACTTAACAAATTTAAATACATGTATGGAATGACCCCTAAAGTAATTATGGAGTAGGTAGAATTCAAAATCCTTCTTTTTTAAAAAAATCCCATTCACCTTCTTTCAAAAGATTAAAAAACATAGGCCTATCCAGCAATCTTTAAATCAATGCTGCATGCTAACACCTGCCTAGAGCATCAATTCTGTAATGATGGATTTCTTAATTGTATAACTTTCTACCATTTTAGAAATGCTGTTCTGTTACCAAATGTGCAGTGGATAACATTTATATTTCGAATAAAAATGACTAATGCCAGAAATGTTTGTATGTATTTTGAAACCTCTCCTAACTACTGATACCTTGGAGACAATCTGAGGGGTTGCAAACTAGTAAGAAAACTTTTGAAATAATTAAACAATTTTATATTTGCTAGCTCATAGTTAACAATGAAGGCACAATCAATGTGCTAGCAAGAATGGCAATCTGTAGAAAAGGAAAAGTAATTTTTATGTTTCGTATTAACAAAAAAAGCTACTCTAAAACTGATTGCCTTTACAGGTACATGCTGGAACACAGGGGACATGGATGTAGGTTGATTAAAGAAATAAGACATTTACTAACGTGAGATATGAATCTCAGTCCATACGAATGTATTTCCAAAGGGGATGATCACCATAATCGTCATTGTAATGCTAATTATAGTTATTCAACTAATATATTTAAGTATAACACTTCAACTTTGTGACATATGTGCATAATATGTGTTTACATTTTCATGTGTATTCATACGTATGGTGGTTGATATGAGTAAATTAATGATAAGTGAAAGAAAACCAACTTGTCACAGCTCTTTAGATAACTGATTTTATTTCTGGTTCTGCCATGGACTGATGAGGATTTTTTTCCAACTATGTTCTGATAAATGCATGTTGGGTAAAAACAGTATTCCCTCTACCACGAAGGATATGCTAATATATCTTTTTAAATATTTATTCATACTTGAAGGTGTGCTTGTTTTTGTATTCCATAGAAACAGTGATTCAGTGGGAAAATAATACTTATGACCTTGAGTATATTTAAGCAAACAGTAGCTTGACGGAACATTGGTTACACACACACATACACACACACAGAAGTGTACAAAGAATTACATTTTTAAACCCTGTCTTCACAACTGTTATATACAAATTCTACCTTTTCCATAAAATTTCAAATCAATGGGGAAGACAAGCTAAGAAAATGAGAGTTCTACAAAGTAAGTAAGAATTCCATTTGGCAACTAATATATGCCTTACTCTAAGAATTATTGAAAATTAAATGGATCACAAAATCAACCGAAAAGAAAAATCAAAGAGGTTTTCAACAATGGGAGCAATAGTGAAAATGAAACTTTAGATATAAGTAAATAACTATTATCAGGGCCCTAGCTCCATGCTGCCCCGCTTAGTCCATATAAGAAATTAGAATGAAAATAACAATAACACCAGGAGAAAATTAACAATGAATTGATAATTAGGAAAACATTTTCTAAACTCTGTGTAGGTCTCCATCAAATATATTTTAATTTTGTATTTTGCACATAAATATATTTTACATTGAGTTTATAATCCAGAAATCAGTGTTAGCCAGCTCACTCACCAACATCCAAGTCAACACTTTTTTATTCTTTAAACTTAAATAATTAGATTTTGGCTTAACCTGTGGAAGGCTTTCTAATAGCACTACCATCCTCTCTTATAGGATGTGGACTTAAAGAAGTGAGTCTCTTTAGGTGCCTAGTTATTTTCAGTATTAAACTCATATTCCTCTGGAGGATTCTGTCCCTTGGCCAATTATGGTTACCCACGGCTAAAGGGCAGAGCCTCATAACTCATGTTGGTGAGTTATAGAAAGTAGGGCATTATCAAGATGAGAAAATACCAGTTGTCATTATCACACCTCCCATCAGTCTCTCACCCCATCCCATTATGTCCCTCATGAAGCAATCATGCCAGCACAGAACCTCTCTAACTTTTCCCAGGATGCTTCACTTTTCAAAGGCTTTTAGACCTTTTTTTTAGACCTTAAGTTCACGAGCAGGTAGAAAGGAGTGTCAGAAAGAGGGTATATGCAGTAGTCATCCACTGTACCTCATATAATTCCTATTTTAGTCACAATCTAAAGTTTCCTACTGACCTAAGGGGAAATTTGGGTTGGCCTTGACTGGTGTCAGAAGCAGTGATATTGGGAGGTAATATTCCTGCCAGGACAATTTTGGAGACAAAACAAATGAGCCATTTATCGTCTTTTCCACAGAAGAGTTTCTTGCTATGATCTAATCTGTCTCAAAGCAATAGGCTACCATTTCTTTCCCACACAAACACACAACTCCTTTCTGTCTAAAAAAAAAAAAAAACTAGTGCCATCGAAGCTAGGTTTATTCGTAGGTATTTGTTTGTTCTCTTCCAGAACGATTGCATAGAATAGAGCCAGTTCGTTCATTCTGTAACCCTGGTCTTTTTTGGAAAAAGTGTCACTCCTTTTACTTTTCAAAAAGTGTTTTGACAACCTTGACTTCTTTAAACATTTAAAATATGTTTATTAATTTCTGGACTCTCACTTTTGGAGATGTGCTTTCCCTTTGTTTTGCAATTGCTTGGTGAGTTCACATTTAACAGAGCCTTCTTTGTGATAGGGTCCCTGGCAACTCAGATTGTTAAAACACTGCTGCTAACCTAAAAGTTGTACATTCAAGTCCATTCAGAAGTGCCTCAGAAGAAAGGCCTCGTGATCCACTTCTGAAAAATCACCTGCCGAGTAACCTATGGAGCCCAGTTGTCCTCTGGCGTGCATGGGGTCGCCAGGAGTGAGAACTCACTGCAGGCAACTGTAGTTATTGATTTTTTTGTTTGCTTATTTTTCCCTCTTGATAATCCTAGAAGGCTGTTTGAGATTGTATCCCTCCGTAGAAGATTAGCATTTGCTCCTGTGAGAGGTCCCACAGGGCTACTAACCTGAACACATTTAAGCTAATTTCTCAGGTTGAAGTTGCCTTAGTTGTGTGGTCATCAATATCCACATTTTAGCTCGCCTGAGGCCGAGTCTGTGGTTACAGGTTCTCAAACGCGGCTCTTTGCCGTAACAAGGCGCCATGTTATGATCGGCGAGCTTCCTGAGAAGTTTTGCTTGTAAGCAGTTTTATCTAGCTAGCATGTGCAAAGACAATGTCATGTTTTCAGAGGTAACACACTTACATGTGGGTTACAATGAGATTTCTTATTTTTTTGTGGTGCCAAAGTCTTAACGTCTTTTTTTTTTAAATTGTGCTTCAGGTGAAAGTTTTTAGAGAAAATTAGTTCCTCATTCGACAATTCAGCAATTCTGACGTTGGTTGCAATTCCTGTGATGTGTCAACACTCTCCCCTTCCCCATCCTGGGTTCCTAGTTTCTATCCATGTGTTTTCCCTCTCCCTTCCTGCCTTCTTGTCTTTGCTTTTGGGAAGGTGTTGCCCTTTTTGGCTTTTATATATGACTGAACTAAGAAGCGTGTTCCCCAGGTGTCTTATCGTTTGTTTTATAGACCTGTCTAATCTTTGGCTGAAAGGTGAGCTACATACAGGAGTGTTTTCAGTTCTGAGTGAAAAGGGTGCTGGGAGGCATAGTCTTGGGTGTTCCTCCAGTCTCAGACCAGTACGTCTGTTATTTGTTTGTTTTTGTCTATGTGTATGAATTTGAATTTTGCTCTCCATTTTCTCCTGCTCTGTTAGGGACCTTCTATTGTGATCTCTGTCAGAGCCCTTCCTTGGTAGTAGCCAGGCACAGGCACCATCTGGATCTTCTAGGCTCAGGCTGGTGGAGGCTGGGGCTCATGTGGTCCATTAGTCCTCTGGACCTCCGTTACGTATCTTAGATGGCCGCTCACAGGCTTTCAATACCTCAGACGCTACTCACCAAAGTTGGATATAGAACATTCTCTTCACGAACTATGTTATGTCAGTTGACCTAGATGACCCCCATGACAGTGGTCCCCAGCTCTCAGCCTCAGTAACTCGGTGCATCAGAGTACTTGGATGTGTCTATGAAGCTTCTATGACTGCTGTGGTCAAAATGTGCATCTTTTTGCGTATATTGAACTCCATGTGCTCAATCATGAAGTTTAACAAAATTTCTAGGAGAATCACGGTACCACTGTCAGTTTTTACCTCAGGTTTTTGCTTTTTCTTCATTTTGAGTTCAATGACATTTAGTCTTTGTTTTTAATAAGTTATTCTATAAATCTTATAGTGTTTTACACTTATAGGCAGTATTTCAAGTATTCCCATTTATCTATCTATCCGTCAGTCTGATTATCTATCTATCATCTATTTATTTACGTTTTTGAGAAGAGTTTAGTTAAATCTAGTCTCCCATCTTGTTAGAAGTGGAAGTCCAACTATGTATGTTTATTTATTTTTCATAACCATTATCTTCAGAGTGTCCAACACAATGTCTACTTTGTATTTGTCCCTTAAGCAATACTTCTTGAAAGAATGATAATATTGAAGCTAAATATAATATCTGATAGCAGTGGCATGTGGCCATTTTGCCATTTATAGAGTGCACCTTTAGGCTATCAAAAGAAGTGTATGTAGGAGTGGTGGGGTGTTGCTTTATAAGAAGTTATTAGAAAAAACTAGCTGCGATCAAGCCTGATTCCATTTATGTATTTCTGCCTTACCAAAGGTAGGCCCAGTCCACATTACATCTTAATGGAATGCTATTTCTTTCAGACAAATTATTTACAACCGATGTTTCTAATATTTTCTTACCCTTGGCTCCATGATTCCCTCCACTTTTTGTAATATTTGGTGTATTACACACCTTAGAGGAAACCAGATCCATGGAGATACTTGAGAAAGTCCCTTGAGAAATCAAAACTCAGTCCAAAGTGTAATTTTCGTTTTTGTGGTTGTATTAATCAGTGTCTGAACTGATTAGCAGGGACTCTGGCCTCATTAGAACAAAAGTTACATGTATATACCTTTCTGGCCCTTATTTCAAATTTGCCCTCTATGGGGAAATAATTACAGATGTAAAACCACTGTTGCAATTAGGTTGTACATTTTGTAATTAAGCCTAAACTTGTCTAAAATAATCTTCAGCTTTCTACTCTTAAGCTTTGAACATTTGGATTCTCAAAAAAATTAAAAAAAACACTTCCCCTTTCTGAAAAAATTTGAAGAAACCATGGTAATAGACATGAGCATTCTCAATAAGTTGTTTCCAAAACGTTCTTCTATCTTTAAAAAAGTTAAATTTATTTATTTGATTGCCTTCCTACTTCTTTGAATATTCTTATATTTAGCAATTATTCTTCAGATAACTGAAAATTTCAACTATGTAGCATTCTATCAGACTTTGGAATCAAAGAGTACGTAAGCCAACACCTTATCTTCTTATTTAATACCTTTTACATCATTGCCACCAACTTTTCCTATCAAAGTTATATAGTGTTATAATTGGGTAATTAATATAAGTCCATTTCTATTTTTTTAATAATTTTATTTCCTAAATTATAGTTTGAAATTAAATTCATATGTATAAGCCTTACTCTTTCAGTGATAAAAATATTCAGTCAATACTCTTAGAAGGGTGGCAGAAGAAAGAACAGATGGAAATTCAATCTATAAAAATGCAGTTCTTCAATATTCAGGCTTATAGTTGTTTGTTGACCTTACTCTTCCAAATTGTCAAATTTGTTGATAGTCTCTAAAAACAAACAAACCAACCGACCTGTGGGTAATCATGAAAAAACACAGATATGTATTTTAGTTATCTTTCACTTAACAAGGCTATTAAGTAAACAATTATTTGGAATGTCCATTTAATTAATAAAAATAAAAGTAGTTACATAAACTGTACTTAATCATTGTGGGAATGCTCCAAAATACAAAACAGCATGATTATACAATATTTTCAGACTTTTATATCAATCACCCTGAAGCCAAAGATTTCACACCCTAAAAGTATAGAGCAGTTCTATCTAGGTGACTAAAAAAAAAGGTAGCTAGAATTCATATAACTATGTAACAATCTAATTAATAAAGTGCTTAATTTGACCTCAGTGAAACAGTAAATATTTGTTAGAATTGCCTCCTTCAATCCTCCTCAGCAATGTTAGAGAAGTAAATATAATTATATCCAGAATCTAAAAAGTGAAATAACTTTTACAACAAAATAAAGCCAGTTATTGGGTGGAGTATGATTTGCTACCTGTCTAAAGGATTCAAGCCCCCTTCCTGTTGTATCAATTAAAAGGTTTTAATTAAAATAAATTTTAAAAAAGCAGTTATAGTCCAATTGACTCTGACTCATGGCAACTCTTTTTGTGTCAGAAGAGAACTGTACTCCATAGGATTTTCAACTGTCGATTTTTCAGAAATAGATTGTCAGGCTTTTCTTCTAGACACCTCTGGTGTACTTGAGCCTCCAATCTTTAAGTTAGCAATCCAATGCGTTCTCTGTTTGCACCTCCCAAGGACTCCAAAATAAAATACAGACACGTTAAATTCATCACTATTTGTTATCTACTCACATCTAAAACTACACTCTAATAGACGATAAGGGAAAGACAGAGAGAGGGAGAGAGAGTTGGTTCTTAATAAGGACAGCTTTGAATATAAGGTGTAGGTAACCAGCCATATAAGGGAAATGGTGTTTTTTTTAGGAAGTCTTAAATATTCTTATATATCTATTATAGGATGAAGAATACGAAGGAGTATCAAAGATCAATTGGTGAGTATATATATTTGTATTTTCAATTAGTCTGTTTAGTTTTATAAATTTATGTGTGGTTTCATGGAAAGCAGAGATTCCTTCTGGTCCTGACATGAAAGACACAAGTTTCTGAATCCATTCCCAGAGTTAATAACTCTGCAGGGCTGTTCCTCTACCATGGCCTTGAAGAAGATCCCCCAGACACCAGAAAGGTGGCTACTTTTAAAGGTAGCAAACGAGGGACAGACTTTTGTGTAATGAGTTTCAGAGTTAGCCAATGCCACTAAAAGCCTTTGATGGCTCCACAAGCTAGATTCCTGGACACTTTTAAATGTCATCACTTGATAGATACCTGAGCTATGTTGCCATAATGGTGGCCTCTTTGATGTCTATAATCCACCACTCGTCTTTCAGTTTGTAGTACTGTGGTGTCTATAATAACGCATTTGTGGATCAATTCCATATACAACTTCAAAAATAAACATTATTTTGGAGACTTCCTACTAAATAATTTAATATCAAAAAAAACAACAACAAACAAACGTGGTACACTGAGTGATGATTTAATTATTTAACTGCATGTATTATGTATGCTCTCGTTAGTTTCAATGACTATCTGGGTTTTCTTAGTGCTAGCATCACTCTGTCAATGAGATAGACATTTTAAAGTCAGGCTAAAACTTTGAGAGACACTTTTGTTTTTTTGGCACATTGGATTCTATGGAATATAATAATAATTAAAATTTTTCTCAGAAGAAAATTAATACAAAATCCAAACCAGGTTCCATCACATCGACCCCAACTCATGACAACCTTGTGTGTGTCAGAGTGTCAGAGTGCTCATTAGGGTTTTGAACGGATGATTTTTTTTAAATAGATCACCACACCTTTCTTCTAAGGTGCTGTTGGGTGGTCTCGAATCACCAACCTTTTAGTTAGCAGTGAGCAGGTTAACCCTTTGCAACACTCAGGGACTTCTGGAAAGAAAATTTGAGACCATCTAATCCAGCTATTAATTTTATTGGTGACAAAACTCAGAATGGGAAAAATACATATTATTATTTCAAAAACCAATGTAGTCATTCTCTGCACTTGATCTTAATCTGTATTTACCGTCTTTGCCTGATAAATTATAACCCCTGCATCTTTTTTCCCAGCAGATTTTGTGAAAACAAACAAGCACATGGCTGCAGAGAATTTGACAGTTGTTACTGAGTTTATTCTTTTGGGACTGACAGATCAGGCTGAAATGAAAATTGTGCTTTTTGGGTTATTCCTGGTGATTTATGCCATTACCTTGGTGGGGAATCTGGGCATGATCTTCTTAATCCACACCACTCCCAAGCTCCACGCACCCATGTACTTTTTCCTCAGCTGCCTTTCATTTGTAGACGCCTGCTATTCATCTGCAATTGTACCCCAAATGCTGATAAACCTTCTGGTTGTGAAGGGAACCATTTCTTTCCCTGCTTGCATGGTGCAGCATTTGTGTTTCGGGGTGTTCGTTACCACAGAAGTTTTCTTGCTGTCGGTAATGGCCTATGACCATTATGTGGCCGTTGTGAACCCTTTGCTTTACACTCTAGCCATGTCTAAGAGAAAGTGCATAGTATTGGTCACTGGGTCATGGGCATGTGGAACAGTTAGCTCATTAATACATACGATAAGCTTGGGCAGACTGTTCTTTTGTGGTTCAAATGTCATCAGCCACTTCTTCTGTGATATCCCCTCACTGCTAAAGCTGTCGTGTTCGGATACCTCCTTGAATGAGTTGTTGCTGTTAACCTTCTCTGGAGTCATTGCCATGGCCACCTTCTTGATTGTGATCATTTCCTACATGCTCATCCTTGTTGCTCTACTGAGGATCCGCTCAGCATCAGGCAGACGGAAAGCCGTCTCCACCTGCGCCTCTCACCTGACTGCTGTGACCATATTCTATGGTACCTTGAGCTTTAGTTACATTCAGCCAAGCTCCCAGTATTCTGTAGAACAGGAGAAGGTGGTTGCTGTGTTCTACACACTAGTGATTCCCATGTTAAACCCATTGATTTACAGCCTGAGAAACAAAGAGGTAAATGTTGCAGTGAAAAGGGCCATAGAAATGAAACATTTGCCTTGTTGATTTTCCCTTTTGATCTTATAATATTCTATCAGTTTTCAGTTACTTACATTCACAAGATTTTTATGAATTAATGCTAAAGCTTTTAGGGTTTGTATAGATCCTTTCATTCTGTACACTTATTTTTCATACCAGAAGGCTGACCTGAAAGGGAGAGTTATTTAATCCATACAGCTGCATTATATAAAAGATACCATCACATTAATCTTTGAATCAATGCAAAACACAGTATTACATTGATATTTCTCTGTTAGCTTAAAACGATAAATGTATTTATAACACTTGCATTAAGAACAGGAAGAAAGGTAATTTCTTTTTTTAATTGCACTTTAGATGAAGGTTTACAGAACAAACCAGCTTCTTATTAAACAGTACATATATTGTTTGGGGACATTGGTAACAACCCCACAGCATGTCAACACTCCCCCTTCTATACCTTGGGTTCTCTATTACCAGCTTTCCTGTACCCTTCTGCCTTCCAGTCCCTGCCCCTGGGCTGGTGCGCCCCTTCAGTCTTGTTTTGTTTTATGGGCCTGTCTAAAGCTTGGATAAAGAATGAACCTCGGAAGTGACTTCATTACTGTGCTAAAAGGGTGTCTGCTGGCCATATTCTCAGTTTCTCCGGTCTCTGTCAGGCCAGTAAGTCTGGTCTTTTTTCGTGAGTTAGAATTTTGTTCTACATTTTTCTCCAGCTCTGTCCCCCAGGACCCTCTATTGTGATCCCTGTCAGAGCATTCAGTGGTTGTAGCCAGGTACCGTCTAGTTGTACTGGACTCATTCTGGTGGAGGTCATGGCAATTGTCTTCCATTAGTCTTTCAGACTAATCCTTCCTTTGTATCATTAATTCTTTTCATTTCCTCTTGCTTTGGAAAGGGTGAGACCAGTGGAGTATCTTAGAGGGCCGCTCGCAGGCTTTTAACAACCAAGACGCTACTCATCAAAGTAAAATGTAGAACATTTTTTATAAACTATGTTATGCTATGCCAACTGAGCTAGATGTTCCCGAGAACATGGTCCTCACAGCCCTCAGCCCAGTAATTCAGTCCCTCTGGGAGTTTGGATGTGTCAATGAAGCTTCCATAATTTTGCCTTATACTAGCTGTGTTTGTTTCCCCAGGACTGTGTACTGTTTTACCCTTTGCAAAGTTACCACTTATTGTTATCTATTTAGTGTATTTTCAATCCCCAACCCTCCCCTCCCAAACCACCAAAGATTGTTTCTTTTTGTGTGCAGACTTTGTCATGAATTTTTATAGTAGTGGTCTCATAGAATGTTTTTCCTTTTGTGGTTGACTTATTTCATTCAGCATAATGCCCTCTAGATTCCTTCATGTTATCAGATGCTTTGTAGATTCATCGCTGTCCTTTACAGTTGCCTAGTACCCCATTGTGTGTGTGTACCATAGTTTGTTTACCCAGTCATCTATTGATGGACATCTAGGTTGTTTCCATCTTTTTGTAATTGTGAACAATGCTTCAATGAACATGGGTGTGCATATGTCTATTCATGTGACAGTTCTTAACTCTCTAGGTTATATTTCCAGGAGTGGAGTTGCTGGATCATATGGTATTTCTATTTCTAGCTTTCTAAGGTAGTGCCATGTTGTTTTCCAACATGGTTGTCCCATTTTGCATTCCCACCAGCAGTGCATGAAGAGTTCCAGTCACATCACAGCCTCTCCAATGTTTGCTATTTCCTGTTCTCTTGATTTGTGCCAGTGGTCCCAGGGCGAGATGGTATATCGCTGTGGCTTCGATTTGCATTTCACTAATGGCTAGTGATTGAGAGCATTTCCTCAAGTGTCTGTTAGCTACTTGAATGTCTTCTTTGGTGAAGTATCTGTTCATTTCCTTTGCCCATTTTTTAATTGGATTATTTGTCTTCTTGTTGTACAGGTGTTGGAATTTCTTGTAGATCATAGAGATTAGACCTTTGTCTGATTTGTAATAGCCAATTTTTTTTTTCCCGGTCCGTAGGTTCTCTTTTTCTCTTTTAGTGAAGTCTATTGATGAGCATAAGTGTTTAGTTTTTAGAAGATCCCAGTTGTCCAGCTTATCTTCTGGAGTTCATGTTGTTAGTTATGGTTTTGTGTTCTGTTACTGCCATGTATTAGGGCCTCTAGCATTGATCCTAATTTTTCTTCTAGGATCTTTACAGTTTTTCATTTTATATTTAGACTTTTGATCCATTTTGAATTAGTTTTTGTATATCATGTGAGGTATGGGTCCTATTTCTTTTTTTTGCAGATGGACATCCAATTTTGCCAGCACCATTTGTTAAAATGACTGTCTTTTCTGCATTTGATGGACTTTGGGCCCTTGTCAAAAATTAGTTAACCATTGGTGGATGGATTTAAATCTGGGTTCTCAATTCTGTTCCATTGGTCAATGTATCTGTCAGTGTGCCAGTACCAGGCTGTTTTGACTACCATAGCTGTATAGGAGTTTCTGAGGTCAGGTGGCGTAAGTCCCTCTACTTTATTCTTCTTCTTCAATAGTACTTTACTTCTTTGGGGCCCCTTCCCTTTCCATATAAAGTACATGATTAGTTTTCCCATCTCTTTAAAGAATGTCGTTAGTATTTGAATCAGGATTGAATTGTATTTTCAGATTGCTTTGAACGGAATTGTCACTTTCACAATGTTAAGTCTACCTATCCATGATCATGGAATGTTTTTCCACATACGTAGATCTCTTTTGATTTCTTCAACTCATGTTTTGTAGTTTTGTTTGCATTGGTCTTTTACATCCCTGGATAGATTTATTTCTAGGTGTTTTATTTTTTTTAGGGGCTATTATAAATGGTATTTTTTTTTCCTGATTTCCTTTTCATCCTTCTCTTTATTTGTGCATAAGAATCCAACTGATTTTTCTATGTTTACCTTGTATCCTGGTACTCTGCAAAATATTTCTATTAGTTCCAGTAGTTTTCTCATGGAGTCTTGGGTTTTTTATGTATAGAAGCACATCATCTGCAAATAGGGGAAAGTTTTATGTCTTTATTGCCAATTTGGATCCACTTGATTTCCTTTTTTTTTTTGCCTTAATGCTCTAGCTAGGACTTCCAGCAAAATGTTAAACAGGAGTGGTGATAAAAGGCATCCTTGTCTTGTTCGTGTTCTCAAGGGAAAGGTTTTCAGCCTCTCTCCATTAAGAATGACGTTGGCTATTTGTTTTGTATAGATGCCCTTTATTATGTTGAGGAATTTCCCTTCTATACTTATTTTATTGAGAGTTTTAATCAGGAATGGGTGTTGGACTTTGTCAAGTACCTTTTCTATGTCAATTGAGATGACCATGTGATATTTTTATTTATGTGGTGAATTATGCTCATTGATTTTCTGTTGTTGAACCATGCTTGCATACCTGGTATGAATCCTACTCGGTCTTGGTGTATTATCTTTTTGATCTGACACTGAATTCTGTTGGTTAGAATTTTGTTGAGAATTTTTGCATCTATATTCATGAGAGATATTGGTCTGCAATTTTCTATTTTTGTGGTGTCTTTGCCTGGTTTTGGTATTAGGGTTAAGCTGGCTTCACAGAATGACTTTGGAAGTGTCACTTCCTTTTCTATGTTCTGATATAGTTAGAGTACTACTGGTTTAAGCTCGTCTCTGAATGTTTGATAGAATTCTCCAGTGAAGCAATCGGGGCCAGGGCTTTCTTTTGTTGGAGTTTTTTTGTTGTTGTTGTTACATTTTTGATCTCCTATGGTTTGGTTCTGATTTTAAATATCATTTTATGTTAGTTTCAGTAGGTAATGTGCTTCTAGAAATTTGTCAATTTCCTCCAGGTTTTCAAATTTGTTGGTGTATAATTTTTTATAATACTCTGTTATGATTTTTTATTATTTTAGTTTGGTCTGTTTTAATGTCCTCAATTTCATTTCTTTGGATTACTTGCATCCTCTCCTGTTTTTATTTTGTCATTTTGGCTGCTGGCATTTCGATTTTGTTGATACTTTCAAAGAACCAACTTTTGGTTTTGTTGATTCTTTCTATTGTTTTTCAGCTCTCTATTTCAATTCTCTATTTCTGCCCTGATGTTTATTATATCCTTTCTTCTGGTGGCTTCGGGCTTCTTTTGCTGTTCTCTTTCTATTTGTTCAAGTGGTGTAACTAATATTTTGATTATGTCCCCTTCTTCTTTTTTGATGTGTGTATCTATTGCTATACATTGACCTCTGAGCACTGCCTTTGCTGTGTCCCAAAGGTTTTGGTGTGTGTTTTCATTCTTATTTGATTCTAGGAAATTTTTTATTCCTTCTTTGATTTCTTCTTTTACCCAGTGGTTTTTAAGCAGGGTGTTATTCGGTTTCCATGTAATTGATTTTTTTTTTTTTCCTTTTTCTTCCTGTTGTTAATTTCTACTTTGATGGTGTTGTACTCAGGGAAGATACTTTGTATTATCTCAGTGTTTTTGGATTTTGTTAACTTTACTTTGTGGCCTAAGATGTGGTCTATTCTGGTAACAGTTCCATGTGAGTTGGAAAAGAATGCATACTTTACGGTTTTGGGGTGGAGTGTTCAATATGTCTCCGAGTTCAAATTCTCTGATTGTGACCTTTAGATCTTCTGTATCTTTGTTGAGTTTCTTTCTAGATATTTTATCCTTTACTGAGAGAGGTTTGTTGAATCTCTTGCTATTATTGTGGAACTGTCGATCTCTCTTTTTTCTCCTGTTAGAGTTTTTTAATGTTTTTTGAACCCCTGTCATTAGGTGCATAGATGTTTGTTATTGTTATGTCTTCGTGATAGACAGTCCCTTTAATCATTATAGAGTGCTCTTCAATGTCTTTTATGATGGATTTTGTTTTAAAGTCCATTTCATCTGAGATTAGTGTTGCCATTCCTTCTCCTTTTTGGTTGCTGCTTGCTTGATATGTTTTTGTTTCATCTTTTGATTTTTAATAAATTTACATTTTTGTTTCTAAGGTGTGTCCTTTTGTAAAAACCAAAAAACCTAATGGATTCTGTTTTTTTTTTAATCCATTTTCTCACTCTCTGTCTCTTTTGGGTGTATTTAGGCCATTTATGTTCAGTGTAATTATTGATAGTTGTGAGTTTATTGCTGTCATTTTTTTCATGCTTTTTTTGTGGTGCTGACATTTTCTTTGTTCTTCTTACTCCCCTGTGTTGAATTCCTTTTGTTTGTGGATTTTTTTTTTCATTTGTTTTGGTTTTTGTAGATTGTTTTTACTCAGACTTTATGTTATTCTTCTTTATTTTGACGGGAATTTTTTTTTTTTTTTTACCTTTCTTGTGGTTACCTTGAAATTTATCCTTGTCTTCCTAAGTTTTAACCAGCTTTTTACTACTTGGTACCACCTTGCCTTCCTCTCCACCATTTATTCTGTCTTTTATTTTTCTGAAGTTGTCATTTGCAGATTAACCTCTCTGGTTCACTGTTGTAAATCTTTTAGTTTTGATAGTTCTTGAGAGTTCGTTTCCTAGGTTGTTATCTCTCTGATGACATCTTGCACCCTAGATTCGGGCTGTGGTCAGATGTTATATGTTCTTAGACCGACAGACTCCCTTTACTACTTCTTGTAATTTTGGTCTGGTTTTTATATATTCCTTTATTCTCTGTTTATCTGGAAATGTACTAATTTCACCATCATATTTGATCGAGAGTTTTGTAGGATGTATTATTATTGGTTGGATTTTTTTTTTTCTTTCAAGGTTTTGTATATGTCATCATTTGTCTTCTTGCTTGCATGATTTTTGTAGAGTAATCAGAGCTTAGTCTTATTGTTCCCTCTCTGTGTGTGACTTTTCCCTTTTTCTTGAGTTGCTTTCAGGAGTCTTTCTTTGTCTTTGGTTTTAGCAAGTGTGATTATCATATGCCTTGCCGTTTTTCTCTTGGGGTCTGTCCTATATGGGATTCGTTGAGCTTCTTAATGGTCAGCTTTTCATCTTTCACGATTTTAGGGAAGTTTTCTGTCAGCAGTTCTTCAATGATCCTCTCTGTGTTTTCTGTTTTCTTCCCCTATTCTGGAACTGTGACCACTCACAAATTTTTGCTTTTGATTGTACCGCACATAATTCTCAGATTTTTTTCAGTTTTCTTCATTCTTTTTTTTTTCTGATTTTTTCTCAAAGTGGTATCCAACTATTTATCTTTAATTTCACTTATTCTCCCTTCCATTGTTTCAAATCTGTTCCTCAGAGCTTCTATGACACTGTCGATTTCTGAAATCTAGTTGTTTGTCCTTTGGATTTCTAACTGTTGTTTTTGATTCATTTTTAGTTGTGCATTTATTTTGGCATTTTATTCTTGCATTGTTTTTCTGGATTATTTCATTGTTTTGCCTGTGTTTTCCATGATTTTCTCTACCTTTTCCATGAATTTGTGTATTTATTCCTCATTTTCTTTGTTTTTGCTTCAACTCTTGGATAGCTCAGAATATTAGAGATTTGAATTCCCATCATGTACTTCCAGTGCCTTTTTTTCTACTGAAAAGTCATCTGGTTTTTATTTTGGCTGTCTATTGGAACTACCTTGTCCTTTTTTTATTAAATGTTTTGATATAGTCTGCTTTCTTTGGGACATTCAGCAGTTATTGTCTTCATTTATTGACTGTAGATTTGTTTGTTTCATCCTTGCTTTTGTTTTATTTTGCTATTTCTGAGCACGTGAGCTGTGCATTCTTTGTTGTTTGCTTGTCTGTGGGCATGATACTTTTCACCTCCTTGTTCAATGGTCAGGGCCAGTCGCTCATCTATGTTGCAGCCAGGCAGGTCCATCTGAAGGGAAGGGGCTGGGATGGGTTGTTTGTGGCACATACTGGGACGAACAGGGCAGGCCAAGGATCAGTGCAATGCAGGTTCTGGTAGGCCATGCCTGTGCTTTTGGGGGTGCAGTGTTCAGTACACAGTACAGATTGGCAGGAGGGAGTTGAGAGGTTGTGATATCTGAAGCTAAGATGGCTATGGAAAAGAAGAGAGAAGAAATAGCAACCAAATAAAACCAAACAAGAAACAGTTCTGAGGAAGCCTGCTGTTGAAGTAGAGAGATAAGAAACTGAGAAATGAAGAAAAACGAAAAGGAAAAGAGAAAAATAATTAAAGAAAATAAAAAGAGAAAAAACAATTTCTCCAGGGATCCCACTGGCAACTGGGGATTTGGCTCCCAGGCCTCGGTACACATCCTATCTAAAAGGGGTAGAGATGGCACACAATTCCAAGTATTCAGAGGACAGGGAAAGAAGGAAAATAGAGACAGATGAGAAACTTAGAAATGAAAAAAACAAAAGGAAAAAAAGAGAAAACAAAATAAAAATGCCCCCAGGGATCCCACTGGCAACTGGAGAAATGGATCCCAGTCCTGAGAAATGGCAGAAATGGTACACAGCACCAGGTTTTCACAAGACAGGAAAAGAAGGAAAGTAGAGAGAAATGAGAAATTGAGAAATGAAGAAAAACAATAGTGAAAAAAGAGGAAAAACAATAATAAGTCTAAAGAAAATAAAAAGAAATATCCTCAGGGATCCTACTGATGCAACTGCAAAGATGGGGGAAGTGGTTCCCAAGCTGTTCAGTCCTGCTAGAAGGGACGTAGACGGCACACAGCACCAGGTATTCAAGAGATAGGAAAAAAAGGTAAGTAGAGAGATGAGAAACTGAAAAATGAAGAAAAACAAAAAGTAAAAAGAAAAAAAAATAACTAAAAAGAAGAAAAATAAAAGCTCCCAGTGTTCCCACTGAGGCAGATATGCAGACTAGGGAGATGGCTCCTGGCCCAGCTAGAAGGGGCAGAGATAGCACACAGTACCAGGTATTCAGGACACAGGAAAAGAAGAGGGAGATAAGAAACCTAGAAATGAAGATAAACAAAAAGGAAAAATATAGTAAAAAGGCCCCAGGGATCCCACCAGCATGGTGGCTACTGGTCTGGGGAAGCAGTTCCCCAGCCAACAGGTGATTCACATCCTGTCAAGAAGAAGCAATGGTGGCATATGGAGCTAGATGTTTGAGAGAAAGGAGGCGGAGGAGGTGAGATACAGGGAAGAAACCAAAGGAAGCTGACAAAACCAACACCAGCAGGAAAGAAATGGCACTGAAGGTGTGAGCAGAATGAATCCAAGTGGCACCAAGTGGTGCCTCCCAGCCCAGCGACCACAGCCTGCTGGGAAGTGGTGGAGGCTGAGCACTTGGGAGGAAGGGTGGGGTAGGAAAGCATGTATCACTGGTTACCAGTTGCTGCCTCCTGCTGGGAGTTCTGTGAAGCTGCTTTCCCATACTCCCTGTCTGCTTATCTCTGACAGGAGTCCAAGATGGCAAATCCATACTGCCTTAGCTGATAAGGGACCTCTGCTCTGTTTCTCCCCTTACGCTAGGTTTTCTGTTAGTTTCATATTCCATTCAGTACTTGGTTGAGTTCTTTATTTCTCCATTTGATCCTCAGGGTTCCAGGATTGATGTTTATGTCTGTTTTACATAATTTTGGGGGCCGATGGTGTGGTGTTTTTGTCTATAGCTCCATGTTGGTTCTGCCCCTTCTGAACTTCAATTTTTTGAGAATTTAAGAACAAGATATTGGTAAATATATTAACCTTGATAGTGCTGAGCTACTGAACCAATGAGAGACATCAGACTCCACTACTGGACTTTTTCTTTTTAAATGAGAAATTAAACCCTCTTTCTTGCTAATACTTATATTTAGTGAACCACTGGTTTATTGAGGATTTCATTACATGCACAGGAAAAGCATTCCCAGATGATATAACGGGGGAAGCCAGGAACACCACAAGCAACTGCAAATACTGACTACCATGGAATTCTAAGTTGCGCCAATCATACAGTCTAAGACGTAAAAGATCCGGCTGAAAATGTGCAATATATTGGGTATCGCCATGATTAATGTAAACATACAAGAGCTCCCCACCACGGTGATTATACAGATCAAAAGGAACAACACACAACTCAGGGATACCCATTAACCCAATGAAAATAATTTTTTTGAATTCACCTGGATAGTTTTTCATTGAAGGAGCTACTGAAAATATAAGAGAGAGAGACAAGCAGAGAGACAGAGATACAGAGAGAAAACAACAAGAAAATATTAATTGAGGAGCTTGAGTAAAGAAATTAAACATAGTTACAGTTAGAATAAGAATGATCCGTGGTTCATTAAAACATTTAATGGTCCCCACAAATGTCAATACTACTGTTGTTGTTAGGTGCTATCCAGTCTGTTCCAACTCCTAGTGAGCTCATGTACAACAGAATGAAACAGTGCTTGGTCCTGCACCATCCTCATAATCATTGTTATGTCTGCCCCCATTTTTTGCAGCCATGGCATCAATCCATTTCATAAGGTCTTTCTCTTTTTTGCCAACCATCTACTATACCAAGGATCATGTCCTTCTCCAGGGACTGGTCTCTCCTATCATGTGTCAAATAGTATCTGCATATAGTTTTTCTGTTAGGGAATTTACCACAGAGAAGAAGGAGTTGAGGGAATTGACAAATTGCTACCCATATATTCCAGGATTCCCTGGAGAAAGAGTAAACAAGAGGAGAGCTGAACAGAAATACCGTGATGTAGGGAAGTCTCAGAAGTCAAGTTATAGGAGGAGTGATATTTTAATTTCCAGCACATGTGAATGATACATCCTAGAACTGTGAAGGGCTTGCCCTTCACTACATCATGTGGTGTTTCTCCCTGGGTCCACTATGTCGTATTCTAGCATAAGTTCACCTTGATTTATAGCTGGTCTTACCTGTATACTACAGCAACTAACAACCACAACCTATGTAGGCTCCTTGATTGGAAGAATAAAAATATTAAGTATGATACTATATTGCTTAAATCCCAGCAAACAAGCAGAATATAATATATGAAATAACAGCAAAGCATAAGATCAGATGTATCTATTTACATAATTCTTAGCTCAAAATATTATTTTATTACTTGGAGCAATAGAAATAAGTAGACCCTAGAGTAGGCAAAATAAAAATTCAATGTTTAATATCTCATAGAAAATATTAGCATTTTGAAAACTCACTTCTTCATGAACTTTTTCTTTGACCATCAAACCAATTGATTCTATGGAACTTATGAACTTATTTTGAAATAATTGCTATAGAAATAAAGTATAAGGATTTTTTTCCAGACTTTATTTTTTTACAAAGTCATTAAATTTTCATGATTTTTTCTAACCGTAAAGACATTTAGTACCTGCTGGAATAAGAGTGGGTTCTGCATCTTTTAAAGTGCTTTATATATGAAAAAATCTCTTATTTCAGATCTAGAAACTTAGATAAATTGGACTTTTTTCTTGTTACTTTTAACTTCACCAAAATATTCTTAGAAATTCCAAAACCTTCAGATTTGAGTGCTTAGCTAATACCAACTAAAGGAGAAAATTAATTGTAGACCCATCTAAAAAACTTTTTATAATTCCAGTTGTTTTCCTCCATTTTTATTGTCATAAATATTTTCTACAATGTTTAGGGCAACTTATGCCCTATACCTGAAAGTCTTTTCGACCATTCAGGCTGCCCAAATAATCAAGCTCAAAATTGAGGTCAAAATATCAAGAGGTCACTGGGGGAAGTAAAAGCAACTTGACCAAGGCAAGGTCATGGAAGCTTCATAGACGTATCCAAACTCCCTGAGGGACTGAATTACTGGGCTGAGGGCTGGGGACCATGGTCTTGGGGGACATCTACCTCAATTGGCATAACACAATTTATAAAGAAAATGTTCTAATCTTAAATTGGTGCATAAAGTCTGTGGTCTTAAAAGCTTGTGAGCAGCCATCTAAGACACTCCATTAGTCCCACCCGATCATGAACAAGGGTCAATGGAGAAAGCCAAAGACACAAGGGAAAGATTAGTCCAAAGGACTAATGAACAACTATCACAGCCTCTACCAGACTGAGCCCAACACAATTAGATGGTGCCTGTCTACCACCACCGACTTTTCTGTCAGGGATCACAATAGAGTGTACTGAACAGAGCCTGAGAAAAATGTAAAACAAAAATCTAACTTACAAAAAAAGACCAGACTTACTGGTCTAACAGAGACTGGGGAAACCCCAAGAGTATGGCCGCTGACACACTTTTAACTCAGTACTGAAGTTGCTCCTGGGTTCTATAAAACATAAGAGACTAAATGGGCACTCTAGCCCAGGGGCAAGGACAAAAAGGCAGGAGAGGACAAGAAAACTGGTAATTGGGAACCCAAGGTCGAGAAAGGGAGAGTTTTGACATGTCGTGAATTTGGCAACCAATGTCATAAAAAAAATGTGTATTAATTATTTAATGAGAAACTAATTTCTTCCATAAAACTTTGTCTAAAGTACAATAAAAAATATACCCAGAGATCAGTTGCAATACCATTTTCATTAAATGCTGTGTTGACTGTTTTGAGGCTCTGGCTGAATGCAAGTCTACTACTCCCCTTCTTGAGCAGCTGATTTTGTCCACTATCTACCCACTCCTCTTATTAGGTCTTCACCCTCCTTGGCAACTATGTACCTATCTTAATCACCACAGGGCCTAGGTACCCAGTAATTAGTGATAGGGCTTATACTACCTAAGCCAGCAGAATTATTCAAAATGCCACATATCCAGGGAACTTGAGAAGGCTAGCTAACCCTACTCTACTTGCCATTCATAAACCTACTCCTACAATTCCAATTTGCTGCTACCTTTTCCCCAGTTATGACGTGATATGCCACTCTATCTACGAGAACTGTGACTATAATCAACTTAGTTACTTTTCATGGCCTCCATTACTCTTCTTTCTTGTGTCTTGGGTTCTTTAGAGCAATAGATGCCCTCTAGTTATTCTTCCCCTACTGTGTATGTCAGATTTTCATATTGTGGGGGCTTGTGTTGGTGTGTTGCTGGAAGCTATGCTACTGGTATTCAAATGCCAGTAGGGTCACCCATAGGGAACAGGTTTCAGCTGAGCTTCCAGACTAAAACAGACTAGGAAGAAGGGGCTGGTGGTCTACTTCTGAAAAGAATTAGCCAGTGAAAACCTTATGAATAGCAGCAGAACATTATATGATATAGTGCCCAAAGATGAGCCCCTCAGGTTGGAAGATACTCAAAATTCAACTGGGGAAGAGCTGCCTCCTCAAAGTAGAGTTGACCTTAATCACATGGATGGAATCAAGCTTTCAGGACCTACATTTGCTGATGTGGTATGACTCAAAATAAGAAGAAATAGCTGCAAACATCTATTAAAAATTGGAGCCTGGAATGTACAGAGTATGAATCTTGGAAAATTGGAAATAGTCAAACATGAAAGGAAACTCATAAACATTGATATCTTAGGCATTAGTGAGCTGAATTTAGAGACCATCTGAAGAATATATTTGACCCATTGAATGCTAATGGACAAAGACCAGACACGTTGTGGAATGGCATCTTTTTCATGAAGAAAGCTAAAGATCTTTAAAAAGACAAAAGAGAAAGAAAAGACCTAACTGGATGTTAGAAGAGACTCTGAAACTTGCCCTTGAACACTGAATAGCTGAAGCAGAAGGAAAAAATGATGAAGTAAAAGAGCGAAACAGAAGGTTTCAAAGGGCAGATCGAGAAGACAAAGTAAAGTATTATGATGACATGTGCAAAGATCTGGAGATAGAAAATCAGAAGGGAAGAACACTTGTAGCATTTCTCAAGATGAAGGAACTGAAGAAAAAATTCAAACCTCAAATTGCAGTACTGAAGGATTCTACTGGGAAAATGTTAAAGGATGCAAGAAGCATCAAAAGAAGATGGAAGGAATGCACAGAATCACTGTACCAAAAAGAGATGGTCAAAGTTCAACCATTTTAGGAGGTAACATATGATCAGGAACTGATTGTACTGAAGAAAGAAGTCGAAGCTGCACTGAAGGAGTTGGCAAAACACAAGGTTCTTGGAATTGGCGAGTTACCAACTGAGATGTTTCAACAAATGGATGCAGTGCTTAAGTGCTTTCTATAACTTGCCAAACTGAGTTATGAGGTTTTGCTCTTTAGCCGTGGGTAGCCATAACTGGTCAAGGGACAGAATTTCCTCTTGGCTCCCTTGACTGTGTGGGTCAGTGGAGCCACAAGGCAAATGGTAGGAGGAATACTGGAGACATTGTTCTTCCCGGACAATTATACTAGTCTTTGTGTAGTTGTGGTTAAACTCAATGTCAAATATATTTATATGCAAAATATAAAATTAAAATATATTTGATGGAGACCCACACAGAGTTTGGAAAATGTTTTCCTAATGAATTATCAATTCATTGTTAATTTTCTCCTGGTGTTATTGTTATTTTCATTCTAATTTCTTGTATAGACTAAGGGGGGCAGCATGGAACTAAAAAACCAAAAGCCGATCTTGTTGCCATTGAGTCAATGCAGATTCATGGCAACCCTGTAGGTCAGAGCAGAACTGCCCCAGAAATTTCCAAGGAGCACCTGGTGGATGCGAACTTCAGGCCTTTTTGGCTAGCAGTCACACCTCTTAACCAGTACGCCACCAGAGTATCCAGCATGGAGCTAGGGCCTTGATAATAATTATTTATTTATGTCTAAAGTTTCATTTTCACCATTATCCCCATTGTTGAGAACCTCTTTGATTTTTCTTTTGGTTGATTTTGTGATCCATTTAATTAAGTTTCAGCAATTCTTAGAGTAAGGCATATTTTAGTTGCCAAAAGGAATTCTTACTCGCTTTCTAGAACTCTCGTCTTCTTAGCCTATCTTCCCCAGTATTTTGAAAATTTATGGAAAAGTGGAATTTGTATATGACAGATGCAAAGATGGGGTTTTGAAAATATAATTATTTGTACACTTATGCATGTGTGTATATGTGTGTGCTGTGTATGTGTGTGTGTGTAACCAATGCTCCATCAGGCTACTGTTTGCTTAAATATAGCCAAGATCATGAGTATGATTTTCCCACTGAATTATTGTTTCTATGGAATACAAAAAGAAACACACTTCCAAGTATGAATATACATTTAATAAGATACATTGACATATCCTTCTTTGCAGAGGGAATACTGCTTTTACCTGTTATGTATATAACATACATTTATCAGAACACAGATGGGAAATAATCCTGATCAATCCATGTCAGAACCAGAAATAATATCAGTTACTTAAAGAGCTGTGACTAGTTGATTTTCTTTCACTTATCATTAATTTATTCATATTAACCACCATACATCTGAATATACATGAAAATATATATGCATACATATGAATATTTTTCATAAAGTTGAAGTGTTATACTTAAATATATTAGTTTATTAACTATATTTAGCATTACAATGATGAATACAAAGATAATTTCATTTGGAAATACATTTGTATGGATTGTGATTCATATTTTATGTTAATAAATGCCTTATTTCTGTTAAATCAACCTATATCCCTGTCCTGTGTTCCAACATGTACCTATAAAGGCAACCACTTATAGAAAAGATTTTTTTGTTAATATGAAAGATAAAAATTAGCTTTCCTTTTCTAAGTATTGTCATCCTTCCTAGCACATTGATTGTACCTTCATTGTTAACTATGAACAAGCAAATATAAAATTGTCCATTTCAAGAGTTTTCTAATTAGTTTGAAATCCCTCAGATTGTCTCCAAGACATCAGTCTCCAAGATATGAATGTCTTTAAAATTCATACAAATGTTCCTGGTATTAGTTATTTTTATTTGAAATAATAATATCTACGGCACATTTCTGGTAACAGAATAGCAGTTCTAAAATGGTAGAAAGTTAGGAAGTCAAGAAATCCATCATCACAGAATTGATGCTTTAGGCAGGTATTAGCAAGCAGCATCTGATCTAAAGATTGCCAGATAGGCATATGATTTTTGGTCTTGAAAGAAGGTGAAGGAGATTCTTAAAAGAAAAGATAAGAAGGGCTTTGAATTCTACCTGCTCCATAATTAGGAGTCATTCCATACATGTATCTAAATTTTCTAAGTGGGTTTATTAGTAAGAGTACATTATTGCCAGCTGAGAATTACAATACAATGATTTTCCGACAATACCACTTTTGTTGCTGAAGGCACTGAGTTTTAAGAAGATTAAGGACAGTAGGAAAATTGTTTGGAGTCAAATTCCCCTTTTTAGCTAACACGAAGATTTACCAATACTTAAACTTTAATGCAAGTTTTAAAAACAAAGACAAATATCAGGTATAAAATTATTTTAATTTTCTGAGTAAATAAAAAATATACCTTTTAGAAAAGATCTAACTATATACATTTCTAAATGTTAGTGTGTCTGTATTCAGTTCTTCACATATCAGAAATGATATACTCAATTCTGCGGATTGACTGGTAGATTCAAATATTAATGGCCTACAGTCTTAGGAGAGCTGAATTTTAAGCTACCATTTTCTAAAACACAGCTATGCAGAAAGTCACTCCCACTTTCTAGGTTAGTTTTTCTGGGTTAAAAAGTCACTTTTAGAAAAAAATGATTTGTATAATAATTAGAAACTCTAGAATTCGTTGAAATCATTTGAATGTTAGTAAATGGAGAACTGGCTTGCGGAATGTTACACTATTAATGTTGTTCTTGTTGTTGCATGACATCCAGTTGATATCTTTTCATAGCGACCCTACAGAGCAGAGTAGAACTGCCCTATAATGTTTCCAAGGCTGTGACCTCTGTGGGAGCAGATAATCAGGTCTTTTCTTCTATGGAGCAGCTGCTAGGTTTGAACCACAGACCTTTTGGTTAGCATCCCAGTGCTTAATCATTGTGTCACCAGAGCCCTCATACTGTTCCTAGTGACTTGAAATTAACAGCAGCAGTATTTCATTTCTATGGCTCTTTTCACAGCATCCTTCACCTCCTTGTTTCTCAGACTGTAAATCAATGGGTTTAACATGGGAATCACTAGTGTATAGAACACAGAAACTATCTTCTCTTGTTCTGCAGAATACTGGGAACTTGGCTGAATGTAATTAAAGCCCAAGGTACCATAGAATATGGTCACAGCAGTCAGGTGAGAGGCGCAAGTGGAGAAGGCTTTCTGTCTGCCTGATGCTGAGTGGATTCTCAGTATAGCAACAAGGATGAAGATGTAGGAAATGATCACAATCAAGAAGGTGGCCATGGCAATGACTCCAGAGAAGATTAACAGCAACAACTCATTCATGGAGGTATCAGAGCATGACAGCTTTAGCAGTGGAGGAACATCACAGAAGAAGTGGCTGACAATGTTTGGTCCACAGAAAGACAGTCTCCCCAAACTTATTGCATGTGTCAGTGAGTTAATCATCCCACCTATGCAAGACCCAGTGACCAGCCCTACACACTTTCTCTTAGACATGGCTGTTGTATAAAGCAAAGGATTCGCAATGGCCACGTGACGGTCATAGGCCATCACTGAAAGTAAGAATCCTTCTGTGGTAATGAACACCCCAAAAAACAAGTGCTGCACTATACAGGCGGAGAACGAAATGGTTTCCCTCACAACTAAGAAGTTGATCAGCATTTTAGGTGCAATAACTGATGAATAGCAGGCGTCTACAAATGAAAGGCAGCTGAGGAAAAAATACATGGGCGTGTGGAGCTTGGGAGTGACGTGGATTAAGAAGATCATGCCCAGGTTCCCCACCAAGGTAACCGCATAAATCACCAGAAACAACCCAAAAAGCACAATTTTCAATACAGCCTGATCTGTCAGTCCTAAAAGAGTAAACTCAGTAACAACTGTCAAATTCTCTTCAGCCATTTGTTAATTCTTTTTTCCTGAAATCTAGTGTAAAAAAAGGAAAGTGTGTTATTATGGATACAGGCAAATCTGGTATATATTAACATCGACTGGAAGCATTCCTATAGTTGTGTTTTTAAAGAATCAATTGAGTGACATTTCCCAAGAAAAGTGTATCAATTTTAAAGTTTTTATTATGAAGATTATGAAGGAAATGGTATTTCTGAATGGAATTTAAAAATTCAATTGTATTATTTATTCAGAAGCTGCACGTTTGAGGTGATGTTGCAAAGGAGAAATGAATGGTGGGATGTGGAGTTGCATTAAATAACCCCCATATCCTTTACCTTCATGTGACTTTAACTGATTTAATATGTAAACTTTATTACCAGTCTGAAGACATTTAATAAAAAGGGAAACATTTTAACAGAATAAATAACTTACCAAAAGGTTTTAAAATTTCAGCTTTAGAAACTTCATGTCCATTTCCAATTTTGTTTTGTTTATCTTTTACTCAAAAATAATTTCAGTTTCAGATTAGCTGAAACAGTCATTATATATTTAAATAGTAAATCCCAGTCCCGATCCCAGTGCCTTCGAAATAGTTAAATATAATTCCAGGTAAAATACTAGAAAGTAAATCTTAGTCATTAATACATAACTTACAGAACAACATAATAACAAATAAAAAATTAGCACATTTAATTATTCTCTCTAAGAGGACAAATTTGGAAGGAAGGGAGAGTACTATATACTTTCTACAGCAGCCTCCAGTGAAGTATCACTGAGCAGCCATTACACAGTGACAAATGAAGCCTTGGGAAATACTCTGTTTCTTAAGGGATTTCACATTTGCCCATGGCTGAGGTAGCTCCCTAAAGCGTACAATTAAAGAAAATGTTCTAAAAAGTTGAGGAAAACATCAAGCAATAGGTGGGAGAATTGTTGCTTTCGGTAAAATATAATAGAAACAGTAATCAGAAATAATTGTCTTCAACAAAATGGTGGGTCTTTTAAATAATGCATGGTTAACTATATTACTACGTTGCGGCCAATCCTTGACTTTATGCAAATGTGCAACATAAGGCATGACAAGAGCTACTATTAAAAAAAAAAATTTTAGAAGCAACACACACACAGAACATGCAAAGAAATTTCTGCAAGTCGCATAGCTCTACTTTCAGTTTAATATGCAGCATGGATTTTGGAAGAATCCTGTTAGAAGTTTGGTTTAAATTCAATTTTTACACTCATTAAATTAATATTTAATTTATTAATTTAATTTAAATTAATACTCTTTGCATACTTTTTTTTTTTTTTTGCATTACATTACACATAAAAGACAAAGGGGTTACCAAACATGTCTGGAGGTTTATTTTTAGAAAAATATACCTCCCAGAACACATATATGACAATGTCTAAAAATGGTGCTTTAAAAGTATGGAGCATACTCTTAAATTGATAGTTAAATCATAGTAAATAATGGAAGATGCTTTGTGGGAGGCAAAAAAAATGAAGAGTATGCTAAAAATAGGCTGATGTGCATTTCTTGAAGGCTTTTTGTCTATTATACAACGAGATTTTTGGATTTTAATGACTCTGCTTCTGATTAGGAGAAAATATTCAGGAAACATATCTGATGAGGGCCTGATATCCAAAGTATAGTAAAAAAAGAGAAATTCTACTACTTAACAATAAAAAGAAAAAATGACCCAATCAAAAAATGGGCAAAGGATTTGAACAGACAGTCAAATGGCCAATAGTGATAAGATGCTCAGCTTCATTAGCTATTAAACCCATTGCCATGGAGTCGATTCTGACTTACGTTGACACTACATGACAGAATAGAACTGTTCCATTGTGTTTCTAAGGCTGAAATCTTAACAGAAGCAGACTGCCACATGCTTCTTCCTCGGAGCTGCTGGTAGGTTCAAATCATTGACTTTTAGGTTAGCGGCAGAGCACTTTAACCACTATACCACCAGGGCTGCTTTCTTTAGCCATTAAAACCAAAAAAAAAACCCGACTGCCATTGAGTCAATTCTGATTCATAGCAGCCCTAAAGGACAGAGTAGGACTGCCGCATAGAGTTCCCAAGCAGTGCCTGGCATTTGAACCGCTGACCTTTTGGTTAGCAGCCATAGCACTTAACCACTATGCCACAAGAGAGAGATGCAAATCAAAACTGTAACGAGATACCTCCTCACTCCCATTACAATGGCAATGATCAAAAAAAGAAAAGAAAACAACAGGTATTGGCGAGGTTGTGGAGAAACATAAACCCTCTTCTACTGCTTGCGGGAATGTAAATTAGTACAGACACTGTCAACACAGAACTACTATATGACCCAACAATCCAAATTTTAGACACATACTCAGAAGTGAAAGCAGGAATGCAACTGGAAACCTGAACACCAATGCTCATTGCAGCACCTTTCACAATAACCAAAAGATGGAAACAACTGAGATGTCCATCAGCAGATGAATGGATAAACAAAATGGAGTATACACATACACACAATGGAATACTACTCAGCCATAAAGAAAAGTGAAATCCTGATGCATGCCACTTCATGGATGAACCTTAAAAACATGCTGAGTGAAACAAGTGAGTTGCAAAAGGACAAATGTTGTATGAATTAATTTATGTGAAATAAGTAAACGTATAAAAACAAAACCAAACCCACTGCCGTCAAGTTGATTCTGACTCATAGCGACCCAATAGGACAGAGTAGAACTGCCCCATAGAGTTTCCAAGGAGCACCTGGTGGTTTCAAATGGCCTACCTTTTGGTTAGCAGCAGCAGCACTTAACCCCTATGCCACTGGGGTTTCCAGTGAACATATAGAACTGAAAAATTATTAGTGGTTAACAGGGGTGGAAGGGAAGGGGGAGGGTTTGCTTAGGAGGCATTGAATTTATGTGAAGGGTGGTGCAACAATTTGGGAAAGGATAACTAATGAGAATAGTTGCACAATTTCAAGAATGTAATCAATGTCACTAAATTGTACATGTTGAAATTTTTGAAATGGTGGATGTTCTGTTATGTATGTTTTCACCACACACAACTCACTGGCAGCACAGGACTGGGTATGTGAGCGAAGAAGCAAATTTATTGTTCCTTGGGTGGTGCAGATGGCTGGGGCTCCATTAATAACCTAAAGTTGGCAGTTGGAACCCACCCAGCAGCATTGCAAAAGAAAGGCCTGGCGATCTGTTTCTGTAAAGATTATACCCAAGAAAACCTTATGGAGTAGTTCTACCACCCTATAACACATGGGGTCGCCATGAGTGGGAATTGACTCTGGCAACGGGTGTGGTTTTGGTTTGACATGAGGCGGAGTGGGACAAGTAGAGAGCAATAGTCACTGTAAGATGAGGAAACAATCATTCTGGAAAGACTGAGGTGGCTGTAACATTCAACACTCAGCAGCAGAGTGGAGAGATCTAGGCAAAGAAAGTGAGTAAGAAATCTGCATAGGGTTCCTGTGAGATTTGGGATTAGCCTTTTAATCTTATAGCAAGGCAAAGGACAATTACCAGGAAAAGAGAAACTACCAGGGGTTTGGAGGATGAAAAATTACCATGGTTCACCTGGGTTGCCATAGGTTGTGCCAAACCAGAGTGAGGTAGCCATTGAGTACGTAAGCTATTCAGTGGAGACACCAGCAAGGAGAAGACCCAAAATAACTCTAGAGGCAATGCTTCACTAAACTCCAAACTAACAGAGCTCAAAAGTAAGCATCAAAAAGAGTAGATAAACTGCTGGTCAAAACAACACACAACACTGGTAATTTATTGGCAAATTCAAGAAGTAGGAAGATGGTACCTGTAACTATGAGAAAAATCACCCAACAGACTCAGGAATAACAGAGATGATAGAATTAGCAGAGGAAAAAAAAAAAAAGGATTTTAAAAATTATAAATGTTTGCAAGCATTTAAAGGTAAAACCAAAAACTAAAACCAAACCCATTGCCATCAAGTCGCTTCCAACTCGTAGAGACCCTACAAGACAGACTAGAACTGCCCCATAATGTTTCTAAGGTTGTAATATTTACAATAGTTGAATGCCACATATTTCTCCCACTGACCTGTCAAATGGCTGCTGAGCACTAAACCACTGGGCTACCAGGGCTCCTGGTACATAAACGTGAACATAAATAATAAAAATAGAAATTATAAAAAAGACTATATTGAGTTCTCAGAGCTGGATATGATATCTGGAATGAATTTTTTTTTTTTTTTAGTTTTTATTGAGCTTTAAGTGAACGTTTACAAATCAAGTCAGTCTGTCACATATAAGCTTATATACACCTTACTCCATACTCCCGCTTACTCTCTCCCTAATGAGTCAGCCCTTCCAGTCTCTCCTTTCATGATAATTTTGCCAGTTTCTAACCCTCTCTACTCTTCTATCTCCCCTCCAGACAGGAGATGCCAACACAGTCTCAAGTGTCCACCTGATACAAGTAGCTCACTCTTTATCAGCTTCTCTCTCCTACCCATTGTCCTGTCCCTTCCATGTCTGATGTATTGTCTTCGGGAATGGTTCCTGTCCTGGGCCAACAGAAGGTTTGGGGACCATGATCACCGGGATTCCGCTGTCTCAGTCAGACCGTTAAGTCTGGACTTTTTATGAGAATTTGAGGTCTGCATCCCACTGATCTCCTGCTCCCTCAGGGGTTCTCCGCTGTGCTCCCTGTCAGGGCAGTCATCGGTTGTGGCCAGGCACCATCTAGTTCTTCTGGTCTCAGGATGATGTAAGTCTCCGGTTCATGTCGCCCTTTTGGTCTATTGGGCTCATAGTTATCATGTGACCTTGGTGTTCTTCATTCTCCTTTGATCCAGGTGGGTTGAGACCAATTGATGCATCTTAGATGGCTGCTTGTTAGCATTTAAGACCCCAGACGCCACATTTCAAAGTGGGATGCAGAATGTTTTCATAATAGATTTATTTTGCCAATTGACTTAGAAGTCCCTTAAGCCATAGTCCCCAAACCCCCGCCCTTGCTCTGCTGACCTTTGAAGCATTCAGTTGATCCCGGAAACTTCTTTGCTTTTTGTCCAGTCTAGTAGAGCTGACCTTCTGTGTATTGAGTATTGTCCTTCCCTTCACCTAAAGTAGTTCTTATCTACTAACTAATCGGTGAATAACCCTCTCCAACCCTCCCTCCCTCCCCTCCTCATAACCACAAAAGTATGTGTTCTTCTCAGTTTATACTATTTCTCAAGATCTTATAATAGTGGTCTTATACAATATTTGTCCTTTTGCCTCTGACTAATTTCGCTCAGCATAATGCCTTCCAGACTCCTCCATGTTATGAAATGTTTCACAGATTCGTCCCTGTTCTTTATCGATGCATAGTATTTCATTGTGTGAATATACCACAATTTATTTAACCATTCATTCATTGATGGACACCTTGGTTGCTTCCAGCTTTTTGCTATTGTAAAGAGAGCTGCAATAAACATGGGTGTGCATATATCTGTTTGTGTGAAGGCTCTTATTTCTCTAGGGTAATTTTTTTTTTTTTTATAGTCCAAGGAGTGGGATTTCTGGGTTGTATGGTAGTTCTATTTCTAACTGTTTAAGAAAACGCCAGATAGATTTCCAAAGTGGTTGTACCATTTTACATTCCCACCAGCAGTGTATAAGAGTTCCAATCTCTCCGCAGCCTCTCCAACATTTATTACTTTGTGTTTTTTGGATTAATGCCAGCCTTGCTGGAGTGAGATGGAATCTCATCGTAGTTTTAATTTGCATTTCTCTAATGGCTAATGATCGAGAGCGTTTTCTCATGTATCTGTTAGCTGCCTGAATATCTTCTTTAGTGAAGTGCGTGTTCATATCCTTTGCCTACTTCTTGATTGGGTTGTTTGTCTTTTTGTGGTTGAGTTTTAACAGAATCATATAGATTTTAGAGATCAGGTGCTGGTCGGAGATGTCATAGCTGAAAATTCTTTCCCACTCTGTAGGTGGTCTTTTTACTCTTTTGATGAAGGCTTTAGATGAGCATAGGTGTTTGATTTTTAGGAGCTCGCAGTTATCTGGTTTCTCTTCGTCATTTTTGGTAATGTTTTGTATTCTGTTTATGCCTTGTATTAGGGCTCCTAACGTTGTCCCTGTTTTTTCTTCCATGATCTTTATCACTTTAGTCTTTATGTTTAGGTCTTTGATCCAGTTGGAGTTAGTTTTTGTGCATGGTGTGAGGTATGGGTCCTGTTTCATTTTTTTGCAAATGGATATCCAGTTATGCCAGCACCATTTGTTAAAAAGACTATCTCTTCCCCAATTAACTGACACTGGTCCTTTGTCAAATATCAGCTGCTCATACGTGGATGAATTTATATCTGGGTTCTCAATTCTGTTCCACTGGTCTATGTGCCTGTTGTTGTACCAGTACCAGGCTGTTTTGACTACTGTGGCTGTATAATAGGTTCTGAAATTAGGTAGAGTGAGGCCTCCCACTTTCTTCTTCTTTTTCAGTAATGCTTTACTTTTCTGAGGCTTCTTTCCCTTCCATATGAAGTTGGTGATTTGTTTCTCCATCACATTAAAAAATGACATTGGAATTTGGATCGGAAGTGCATTGTATGTATAGATGGCTTTTGGTAGAATAGACATTTTTACTATGTTAAGTCTTCCTATCCCTGAGCAAGATATGTTTTTCCACTTAAGTAGGTCCATTTTAGTTTCTTCTATTAATACTTTGTAGTTTTCTTATATAGGTCTTTTACATCTTTGGTAACATTTATTCCTAAGTATTTGATCTTCTTGGGGGCTACTGTGAATGGTATTGATTTGGTGATTTCCTCTTCAATGTTCTTTTTGTTCATGTTGAGGAATCCAAGTGATTTTTGTATGTTTATCTTATAACCTGAGACTCTGCCAAACTCTTCTATTAGTTGCAGTAGTTTTCTGGAGGATTCCTTAGGGTTTTCTGTGTATAAGATCATGTCATCTGCAAATAGAGATCATTTGACTTCCTCCTTGCCAATCCGGATGCCCTTTATTTCTTTGTCAAGCCTAATTGCTCTGGCTAGGACCTCTAGTACAATGTTGAATAAGAGTGGTGATAAAGGGCATCCTTGTCTGGTTCCCGTTCTCAAGGGAAATGCTTTCAGGCTCTCTCCATTTAGAGTGATGTTGGCTGTTGGCTTTGTATAGATGCCGTTCATTATGTTGAGGAATTCTCCTTCAATTCCTATTTTGCTGAGAGTTTTTATCATAAATGGGTGTTGGACTTTGTCAAATGCCTTTCTGCATCAATTGACAAGATCATGTGGTTTTTGTCTTTTGTTTTATTTATATGGTGGGTTACATTAATGATTTTTCTAATATTAAACCAGCCTTGCATACCTGGTATAAATCCCACTTGGTCGTGGTAGATTATTTTTTTGATATGTTGTTGAATTCTATTGGCTGGAATTTTGTTGAGGATTTTTGCATCTATGTTCATGAGGGATATAGGTCTGTAATTTTCTTTTTTTTGTGATGTCTTTACCTAGTTTTGGAATCAGGAATATCGTGGCTTCATAGAATGAGTTAGGCAGTATTCCGTCATTTTCTATGCTTTGAAATACCTTTAGTAGTAGTGGTATTACTTTCCCTGAAAGTTTGGTAGAACGCTGTAGTAAAGCCATCGGGGCCAGGGCTTTTTTTTGTTGGGAGTTTTTGGATTACCGTTTCAATCTCTTTTTTTGTTATGGGTCTATTTAGTTGTTCTACTTCTGATTGTGTTAGTTTAAGTAGGTAGTGTTTTTCTAGGAATTCATCCATTTCTTCTCGGTTTGCAAATTTGTTAGAGTACAATTTTTTGTAATAATCTGATACGATTCTTTTAATTTCAGTTGGGTCTGTTGTGATGTGGCCCATCTCATTTCTTATTTGGGTTATTTGTTTCCTTTCCTATACTTCTTTAGTCAGTCTGGCCAATGGTTTATCAATTTTGTTAATTTTTCGAAGAACCAGCTTTTAGCTTTGTTAATTCTTTCAATTGTTTTTCTGTTCTCTAATTCATTTAGTTCAGCTCTAATTTTTATTATTTGTTTTCTTCTGCTGCCTGATGGATTCTTTTGTTGCTCACTTTCTATTTGTTCAAGTTGTAGGGACAGTTCTCTGATTTTGGCTCTTTCTTCTTTTTGTATGTGTGCATTTATCGATATAAATTAACCTCTGAGCACTGCTTTTGCTGTGTCCCAGAGGTTTTGATAGGAAGTATTTTCATTCTTGTTGCATTCTATGAATTTCTTTATTCCCTTCTTAATGTCTTGTATAACTTAATCTTTTTTGAGCAGGGTATTGTTCAGTTTCCAAGTATTTGATTTCTTTTCCCTAATTTTTCTGGTATTGATTTCCACTTTTACGGCCTTGTGGTCTGAGAAGATGCTTTGTAATATTTCGATGTTTTGGATTCTGCAAAGGTTTGTTTTATGACCTAATATGTGGTCTATTCTAGAGAATGTTCCATGTGTGCTAGAAAAAAAAGTATACTTTGCAGCAATTGGGAGGATTGTTCTGTATAAGTCAATGAGGTCAAGTTGTTTGATTTTAGCTATTAGGTCTTCCGTGTCTCTATTGAGCTTCTTACTGGATGTCCCGTCCTTCTCCGAAAGTGGTGTGTTGAAGTCCCCTACTATAATTGTGGAGGTGTCTATCTCACTTTTCAGTTCCGTTAAAGTTTTTTTTTTATGTATCTTGCAGCCCTGTCATTGGGTGCATAAATATTTAATATGGTTATATCTTCCTGGTCAATCGTCCCATTAATCATTATGTAGTGTCCATGTTTATCCTTTGTGGTGGATTTAACTTTAAAGTCTATTTTGTCAGAAATTAATATTGCTACTCCTGCTCTTTTTTGCTTATTGTTTGCTTAATATATTGGAATGAAATTTTTAATGGATAGGCTTAAAAGAAGATTGGACATTGAAGAGAAAGAACATCAATGAATTTGAATACAGAGCAATATGAACGATCCACACTTAAGTATTAATAATAAAAGAAAAAACAGATGAAAAATGAGAAATTTGTTATTTCTATGGTGCGATACTATGTGATGTAAAATACATATAATTAGAACTCCACAAGAAGACAAGCATAGCAGACAGAAAATCTATTTGAGAATATATCAGCAAATCATTTTCCAAATCTGATGAAAATATGTTAATCCGGATCCAAGAAGGTCAAAGACCCTAAAAAGAATCTACATGCACACAGAAATGGTGATAATGTAAGTCACTATTTCTGCAGGACTTTGCGACTTCTCCAGTTTTAATGGAATTGAACTGTTTTTCCCCCATTGTAACTTCAATGGTAAGAGTGAGGTACCTTTCCAATGTGCAGGACTCCATGGTATAGTACAGATCATTTGCATTTTTTTTTCCTTACCTGGAATTGCCTCTTACCTTTTCCGACTGGGGAATATGTAGGGTGTCCTAGTCAATTAGAAAGCACATAAAGTCGATATTTTTTTTTAAGTCTCTCAGATAATTTGACATAATCAACCAATTATACCCTACTTCCTCAGGGAACATTGCAAAAGGGGAGAAGAGCCATAAATCCTTCCTACCAAAGAAAAAGAAGCAATATCTTGGAAGAAGAAAATCCAATTTTTTATTAAAGGTGAGTGGGTAAAAGTTGTCCTTCACTGGGATTACCATCTGTGTCCTGGTAATTTCCCATAACCCATGACTTCTGACTGTAGACACTCTTATGGCAGCCTATAGCTCATCCCTTCAAGTATACCACAGATATTCATTACCACCTTTATTAACTGGGGCTTCCGGGGTCCTTGTGGTGGCCATTATGTTCTTTTACCTGAGTATATGCCCCAAATCTCTTTGATTTGTATGAGCTGCTTGCGGCATTTGGGTACTATCGAGATATTTCACATACAAGTGAAGAAAGAGTTGAGAATATCTGAATAACTCATCATCAACCTCACCTAAATGAACTTGGTAAAGTTAGAACTTCCTGAGCATCTAGTTAATTTGAATTTTAGGTATCAAAAGATAATTATTTTTAGAGTATAAATATGTCCTATGCAATATTTGGTTAATAACAAATGTTCTTTGTGTACAAATATTTGCTAAGAAATAAATATACTTAGTATAAGTATGAACCATGCAATAATTGCTAAACCAGAAATACTTTTAAGATAAGCATTAACAATGCAAAAACATGGCCTTTTGTCATGTTCAGTGCTATCGTTGTATGGTTTGTATGTTGTGTGTTTTCCTTAGTAGATTGTCTACAAATGGGTCTGATTTTTCAAAGTAGGCATTACAAACTGAGTTGACTGAAATGTACTTTGCATGTTTTTTTTTAAAAGTTACAGAAATGTGGAGAATACACTAAACCCAAAATCAGTCCTACATTATATCACCACGTGTCCATGCTTTCGTTTCTTCTCTGCTTAGAATGGAGGTGTCTCAAATGTATACATTAAGATGTTCAGAGCAAGTCATAGATACTCTTCTTCATGCAAGAAGAATGGAAGAAGTAAAAGAATCCAGATATCTTAGAGAGAGGCAGTAACTGACAGTGAAAAAGGGGATTGACTCAAAACACACTAGGATGATATTTAGGAAAACGTTGAAAATCTCAAAGTGGTAGCCTTGGTACTGAGTTCTGAATCCCTTTGCTCAGTGCAGTGCATCTCCTATCCTACAGCAAAATCCTATGATAGCAGGTCCTGAGATTAGTAAATTCCAGGTAAAATTGTCCAGACATAGGTTTATCGTTCTTATGTAGTGGTGAATAGAGAGCTGGAAGGGAGAGTGGGACTCAGTGGAGAAACAGCAGACAAGTTTACCTAGGAAGAAAGGGTGGAGGTGGCTAACAAACTCCAGTCTTGTCTTGCCCCTGCCCCCCAATTTTCTGGATCAAGCCACCGAAATTGACACCAAGATTTAGCGGATTCCTTGATGGCTGCCACTCTGGGTGTCATGAGACTGAGAATCATCCTTACCAGAAAACTGCTGCAAAGTGACTGTGGAGTAGAACTACCCCATAGGGTTTCTAAGGCTGTAATCTTTATGGAAGCAGACAGCCACATCTTTCTCCTAAGGAGCAGCTAGCTGCTAACCTCTCAGTTAGCAGCCCAGAGCTTAACCCCTGTGTTATCCACCAGGCCTCCTCCCTGAATGTCAGAGATGGTTAAAAGGGAATCCAGGTGGTTTGGACTATGGCACCTTCACTAGCTCCATTCAGGACACTTTCCCTTTTTTACTGACTTTCTTATATAACCAGAAGAGATGACGGGGGTGAGACTTACCAGTGATATACTTGAAAATCACGGTGGTATTCTCTTTCATTTCTCTATTATACAGTTTCCAGGAAAAAAAAAAGGCAATATATGATACAATAAATGCACATATATTTTAAATGCCATATAGATTCCATCATCACCTCAATGTTATATTAAACTAAATAAAGCACATAAAATGAAATACTCAAAATCTTTGAATACTGATATAAACCTAGATTTTAGTGGATATTGAGCTGGATCTTGTGGTTCTTGAAGCTTATAAAAATTATGATTTTTTTTTTTTAAGGAGTCCTGATGGCACGATAGTTAAATGCTCAGCTGCTAACCAAAATTTTGATGGTTCGAACCCATCTAGCAGCTCCGAGGGAAAAAGACCTCATGAGCTGCTTCCATAATGATTAAAGCCGAGAAAACCTACAAGGCACTTTTACTCTGTCACATGGGTTACTATGAGCCTAAAATAGACTCAATGGTAGCTAGCAACAAAAAACAATATAAGAATACATTAATAAAATTATAAATTTAAACTGACCATAAACATGATTATTTAGTTGGAAAAAGTAATAAAACATTTTAAAATTATAAACATTGTGCTAAAATCACAAACACCAACAAAAGAAGAAACGTGTTCCTTCCCAGGTTTTACAAGATACATCACTATGTGACTGCATTGCTAAGTCCCCACCCAAGGCCTTTAAAGAAGCTCAAACTGAAGCTTCATTAACTTCACATTATGTCTGCCTCTCTCTACAAGAATAGGAAAATCTCACAAGGTTTCTGAATCGAAAATGGAAGTACACTAAAGAAAACCATGGTGTCATTGTGTAGATAAAATTAAGATTATTTTCTCAGTATTAACAACTGCATGGTTTTATTATAAATGTATACTCTGCAAACATTGCTGAATCAGTTTCAAGTGTAATCTACGTTATATCAGAAACCCTGGAGGTGTAGTGGTTAAGAACTATGGCTGCTCTCCAAAAGGTTGATGGTTCAAATCTACCAGACACTCCTTGGAATCTCTACTCTGTCCTCTAGAGTTGTGATGAGTCAGAATCGACTCAACAGCAGTGGGTTTGGTTTGTTTTACCAGACTATAATGTTTCAGAAGTATCCTCCAGTCATGGGAAGTGGGACCTTCTGCAGTTTATTTTAGGTAAAATCAGATGTAGCAATTACTTTTCCATCCTCTAGTATGAAGAAAAGGTGTCCATTCCATCTGTAACAAGTATAATTTGTTTAGATAATACTTCGTGAAGGCTAATACCAATGCCTCTGTTTCTTCCCAGAAGAGAGAACTGGATTAAATGGGCCCACAGAATCTAACAGTACTGACTGAATTCATTCTAGTGGGAGTCACAAGGCGCCCTGAGCTGCGTCTCCCCCTATTTGCAGCCTTCCTTGTCATCTACTTGATCACAGTGGTTGGAAACATGGGCCTGATCATCTTGACCAAGGCAGACTCCCACCTACAGACACCTATGTATTTTTTTATCAGACACCTGGCCTTCATTGATCTTGGTAATTCTACTGCTATTTATCCCAAGATGCTAGCAGGTTTTGTTGTGAATCAAAATGCCATATCCTATTATGCATGTGCCACACAAATGGCTTTTTTCATTCTGTTCATTATCAGTGAGCTCTTCATCCTATCGGCCATGGCCTATGACCGCTATGCAGCCATCTGTAACCCCCTGCTCTACAATGTTATCATGTCCCAGAAACTTTGCTATGCACTCGTGGGCATTCCATATCCCTACAGCACCTTTCTGTCCCTGATGGTCACCAGTAAGATTTTTATATCGACCTTCTGTGGCTCTAACATCATCAGTCATTTCTACTGTGATGATGCTCTCTTGATAGCTTTACTCTGCTCAAATGCGCAAGAAATAGAATTGTTGATCATAGTATTTTCAACACTTAATTTGATTTCCTCCCTTCTGGTAGTCCTGGTCTCCTACGTGCTGATTCTGACCGCTATATTTCGAATGAATTCTGCTGAGGGCAGGAAAAAAGCTTTCTCCACGTGTGGTTCTCATCTGACAGTGGTGGTTGTGTTCTATGGAACTCTGTTATTTATGTATCTTCAGCCTAAATCTGCTCGTTCCTCTGATACTGACAAAATGGCATCCATGTTTTACACTTTAGTCATCCCCATGCTGAACCCTTTCATTTACAGTTTAAGGAACAAAGAAGTAAAACATGCCTTTAATAGGGTCTTCAAGAAGCGATGAAAATTTTGTATTTGATATTCAATACGTAATATTGTTTTAATGAATTTTGAAAAAGGCAAAGGCTGCTTAATAATATTTTTAGTATATATAATTACTTTCTCTTTAGTTCCAGACTAAAGACAAATTATAAAACACATACGAATGGATTGTTTTCATTATGTTCATCCAAATATATTTCAATCATCATATTTTAGATCTCAAATTAAATTTTCTTGTTTCTCTTTCAATGTTTTCTTGTGTTATTCTGTTGAAGCGCAGACTTCATCCAATGGAAAACGTATTACACTCTACATCAGTAATTATGTGTGTATATTGTTGTGTTTTTATAAGGATGGTAGGGGTCTTCTGAATCTTATTTTCATTGCATTTTCTGTTTTTTGTTTGTTTGCTTTTTTTTAAACTTTGATTTAAATGAGAGTTTGTGAATCAAGTCAGTCTCTCATACAAAAACTCATGCATACCTTGCTATGCACTTCCAGCTGCTTTCCCCCTAAATGAGACAGCACACTCCTCCTCTCCACCCTATATCGCCCTTGTCCATTCAGCCAGCTTCTGTCCCCCTCTGTCTTCTCATCTGTCCTCCAGACAGGAGATGCCCACATAGTCTCATGTGTTTACTTGAGCCAAGAAGCTCACTCCTCAGCACTATCATTTTCTGTCTTATACTCCAGTCCAATCCCTGTCTGAAGAGTTGTCTTCGGGAATGGTTCCAGTCATGTGCTAACAGAGGGTCCTGGGACCAAGACCTCTGGGGTTCCTCCAGTCTCAGTCAGACCATTAAATCTGGTCTTTTTATGAGAATATAAGGTCTGCATCTCACTGTTCTCCTGACCCGTCAGGGATTCTCTGTTGTGTTTCCTGTCAGGGCAGTCACAGGGGGGTAGCAGGGCACCATGTAGTCTTTCCAGTCTCTGGCTGATGTAGTCTCTGGTTTATGTGGCCTTTTCTGTCTCTTGCACTCATATTTACCTTGTGTCTTTGGAGTTCTTCATTCCCCTTTCCTCCAGGTTTATGTGGCCTTTTCTGTCTCTTGCACTCATATTTACCTCGTGTCTTTGGAGTTCTTCATTCTCCTTTGCTCCAGGTGGGTTGAGACAAATTGATGCATCCTAGATGTCCGCTGCTAGCGTTTAAGACCCCAGACGCCACTCTCCAAAGTGGGATGCAGAATGTTTTCTTAATAGATTTTATTATGCCAGTTGACCTAGATGTCCCCTGAAACCATGGTCTCTATACCCCCATCCCTGCTACTCTGGCCTTTGAAGTGTTTGGTTGTACTCAGGAAACTTCTTTGCTTTTGGTTTAGTCAAGTTGTGCTGACCTCCCCTGTATTTTTTGTCTTTCCTTTCACCTAAAATAGTTCTTAATTAGCGAATTAAGTCAGTACCCCTAATTAGTGAATACCCCTCTTCCCTCCCCCCCACCCTCATAACCATCAAATAATATTTTCTTCTGTGTTTAAACTTTTTCTTGAGTTCTTATAATAATGGTCTCAAACAATATTTGTTCTTTTACAACTGAGTAATTTCACTCAGCATAAATGGCTTCCAGATTGCTCCATGCTATAGGATGTTTCATGGATTCATCATTGTTTTTAATCACTGCATAGTATTCCATTATGTGAATGTACCATAATTTATTTATCCACTCATCTCTTGATGGGCACCTTGGTTGCTTCCATCTTTTTGCTATTGCAAACAGTGCTGCAATGAACATGGGTGTTCGTGTGAAGGCTCTGACTTCTCTAGGATATATTCCAAGGAGTGGAATTTCTGGATAGTATGGTAGTTCTATTTCTAGCTTTCTAAGGACGTGCCTAATCAATTACTAAAATGGTTGTACCAGCAGTGTATAAGTGTTCCAGTCTCTCCACAACCTCTCCAACATTTGTTAGTTTGTGTTTTTTGAATTAATGCCAGCCTTGTTGGGGTAAGATGGTATCTCCTTGTAGTTTTGATTTGCATTTCTGTAATGGCTAATGATTGTGAGCATTTCCTCATGTATCTGTTAGACTCCTGAATGTCTTCTTTGGTGAAGTGCTTGTTCCTATCCTTTGCCCATTTTTTAATTGGGTTATTTGTCTTTTTGTTGAGTTTTTGCAGTATCATGTAGATTTTAGAGATCAGATACTGATCGAAATTGTCATAGGCAAAAACTCTTTCCCAGTCGGTAGATACTCTTTTTATTCTTTCGGTGAAGTCTTTGGATGAGCATAGATATTTCATTTTTAGGAGCTCCCAGTTTTCTAGTTTCTCTTTTGATATTTACGCATTTTTAGTAATGTTTTGTATACTGTTTATGCCCTTTATAAGGGCCCTAGCATAGTCCCTATTTTTCCTTCCATGATCTTCATTGTTCTAGATTTTTTATTTAGGTTTTTGATCCATTTTTAGTGATTTTTTGTGCATGTTGTGAGGTATGGGCCTTGTTTGATTTTTTTGCAGATGGATATACAGTTATGCCAGCACAGTTTGTTAAAGAGACTATTTTTTCCACACTTAATAGACTTCAGAACTTTGCTATATATCAGCTGCTCATATGTGGATGGATTTATGTATGGATTCTCAATTCTGTTCCTTTGGTCTATGTATCTGTTGTTGTACCAGTACCAGGCTGTTTTGACTACTGTGGCAGTATAATACATTCTGAAATCAGGTAGTGTGAGGCTTCCCACTTTATTCTTCTTTTTCAGTAATGTTTTTCTTATCTGGGGCCTCTTTCCCTTCCATATGAATTTGGTGATTTCTTTCTCCACCTCATTAAAAAATGGTGTTGGAATTTGGGTTGGGATTGCATTGTAACTATAGCTCGTTTTGGGTAAAATAGACATTTTTACAATGTTGAGTCTTCCTATCCACGAGTAAGGTATGTGTTTCCATTTATGTAGATCTCTTTTGGTTTCTTGCAGTAGTGTCTTGTAGTTTTCTTTATATAGGTTTTTTAGGTCTCTTGTTAGATTTGTTCCTAAGTATTTTATCTTCTTGGGGGCTATGGTAAATGGTAAATTGATTTGGTAATTTCTTCTTCGATGTTGTCTTTGTTGGTGTAGAGGAATCCAACTGATTTTTACATGTTTGTCTTGTATCCTGATACTCTGCTGAACTCATTTATTCATTTCAGTAATTTTCTTGAGGATTCTTTAGGGTTTTCTGTGTATAAGATCATGACATCTGCAAATAGAGATACTTTTACTTCTTCCTTACCAATTTAGATCTGCTTTACTTCTTTTTCTAGCCTAATTGCTCTGGCTAGGACCTCTTCCACAATGTTGAATAAGAGTGGTGATAAAGGACATACTTGTCTGCTTCTGCATCTCAGGGGGTATGCTTTCAGACTCTCTCCATTAAGGATGATGTTGGATGATGGCTTTTTCTAAATGCCATTTATTATGCTGAGGAATTTTCCTTCTATTCCTATTTTGCTGAGAATTTTTTTCATGAATGTGTGTTGGACTTTTTAAACACCTCTTCTCCATCAACTGATAAAATCATGTGGTTCTTGTCTTTTATTTGTGTGATTGATAGCACTGATTGTTTTTCTAATATTGAACCATACCTACATACTTGGTATGAATCCCATTTGGACATGGTAAATTACTTTTTCGATATGTTGTTGAATTCTATTGGCTTGAATTTTGTTGAGGATTTTTGCATCTAAATTCATGAGAGATATAGTTCTGTAATTTTCTTTTTTTGTGGTGCCTTTAACTGGTTTTGGTATCAGGGAAATGCTGGCTTCATAAAATGAGTTTGGGAGTATTCCAACCTTTTCTATGCTCTGTAGTACCCTCAGTAGTAGTGGTGCTGACTCTTCTCTGAAAGTTTGGTAGAATTCTCCTACGAAGCTGTCAGGCTAGGGCTCATTTTGTTGGGAGTTTTTTTAATTACCTTATCAATCTCTTCTTTGTTATTGGTTTATTTAGTTGTTCTATCTCTGTTTGTGTTAGTTTAGTAGGTAGAGTGTTTCTAGAAATTTGTCCTTTTTTCTAGGTTTTCAAATTTGTTTAGAGTACAATTTTTCATAGTAATCTCATATGATTCTTTTAATTTCAGTTGGTTCTGTTGTGATATAGCCCATCTCATTTATTATTTGGGTTATTTGCTTCCTTTTCTTTTTTTCTTTGTCAGTTTGGCCACTGGTTATCAATTTTGTTAATCTTTTCAAAGAACCAGCTTTTGGTTTTGTTAACTCTTTCAGTTGTTTTTCTGTTCTCTATTTCATTTACTTCTGCTCTAATTTTTATTATTTGCTTTCTTCTGGTGCCTGAAAGTTTCTTTTGTTGCTCTCTATTATATATATATATATATATTCATATATATATATATATCTTTGATTTTGGCCATTTCTTCTTTTTAGATGTGTGCATATTTTTATATAACTTGACCTCTGAGCACTGCTTTAGCTGTGTCCCAAATGTTCTCATAGGAAGTGTTTTCATTCTCTTTGGATTCTATTCATTTCTTTATTCTGTCCTTAATTTCTTCTGTAACCCATTAGTTTTGAGCAAGGTGTTGTTCAGTTTCCAAGTGTTTGATTTCTTTTCCTCAATTTTTCTGTTATTGATTTCTAATTTTATGGCTTGATAATCAGAGAAGATGATTTGTAATATTTCAGTGCTTTGGATTCTGTTAAGGCTTGCTTTATTACCTAATATATGGTCTATTCTAGAGAATGTTCCATGTGTGTTGGAAAAGAAACATACTTGGATGCTGCTGGGTGGAGTGTTCTGTATATATCTATGAAGTCTGATTTGTTGATAGTGGCATTTAAATCTTCCCTGTCTTTTTTGAGCTTCTTTGTGGATGTTCTGCCTTCACTGAAAGTGGTGTGTTGAAGTCTGCTACTATTATTTTGGAGCTGTCTATCTCACTTTTGAATGCTGTTAGAGTTTATTTTATGTATCTTAAAGCCCTGTGGTTGGGTGCATAAATACTTAATATAGGTATATCCTCCTGGTATATTGTCCCTGTGGTCATTATATAGTGTCCTTCCTTATGCTTTGTGGTTGACTTAACTTTAAAGTCTATTTTGTCAGAAATTAATATTGCCAGTCCTGCTCTTTTTGATTGTTGTTTCTTCGTATATATATATTTTTCCATCCTTTGAGTTTTAGTTTGTTTGTGTCTTTAAGTATAAGATGTGTCTCTTGTAGGCACCATATAGAGGGATCATGGTTTTTTATCCATTCTGCCACTCTCTGTCTCTTTAATTGGTCCATTTAGTCCCTTTACATTCACCACGATTATGCATAGGTATGAGTTTAGCACTGTCATTTTGATGTCTTTTTTTTTGTATGTTGTTGACAGTTTCTTTTCTCCACTAATTTTAGGGGGCTGAGTTGTTCTTGTCTATACATTTTCTTTTCCTTTTTTTCATTGTTGTCGATTTTGTTTTTGCTGAGTCTTTATGTTTCCCTTGTATTTTATTTTGATGTATAGGATTATTAGTCTCCTTTGTGGTTTCTTTCATATTTATCCCTATTTTTCAAAGTTTATACCACACTTTTAACTCTTTATATTGCCTTGATTCTCTCTCCATATGAAAGATCTGTGATTACATTTTTTAGTCCATCTTTATTGATTTAATGTCATCTTTTACATAATTGTATCACTGTTTCCCTGTTTTGATCATCTTTTTTTATCTTGATTTATTTTTGTGATTTCCTTATCTGGGTTGATATCTGGTTGCTCTGTCCTGTGTTCTAGTCAGATTTTTATCTGATGTTATGGATTTTCTAACCAGAGAACTTCCTTTAGCATTTCTTGTAGTTTTGGATTAGTTTTTGCAAATTCCTTAAAATTCTGTTTATCTGGAAACATCCAAATTTCCCCTTCATATCTTAGAGATAGTTTGGCTGGACAGATCATTCTTTGCTGGCATTTTTTTTTTTTTTTCTTTCAAGGCTTTATATATGTCATGCCATTGCCTTCTCGCCTGCATGGTTTCTGCTGAGTAGTCTGAGTTTATTCTCCTTTGTAGGTGAATTTTTGTTTATCTTAGGCTCTCTTAAAATTCTTTATCTTTGGTTTTGCTCAGTTTGTTTATATCTTGGTGACTTTCTTTTGGCATCTACCTTGTATAATTACTTCTGAGATTGTAACAGAAGCCTCATTTGATTTCAACTTCAATTTTTTTTTTTTTAATTTTTGTTACATGTGTAGTGTGACTTAAAGAGTATTTTGGAGTAGTTAAAATTCAGGTCCCATTCTATCTCCTCTTTTAGAAATCTCATTACTTTTCATTCAAGATGTTTTAAAACATTTCCAGGAAAATATGTCACATTCTGAAAATATACCTTTTATAGAATACACTTCAGCTCAGGCTCTGTAGGCTAACACGTATTGGCTCAATTTTGTTATTATTAATTCTATGATTCTATGCACTGTATTCTATAATGTCAACCTGTACCATTAACAAGACTTCTTTGAGAAATATATTTGAATTAACATTAAATTAATTTGAATTTGTATTATTTTTCTGTATTTTTGATCTTCCAATTTCTACCAAGATTAGTATCAGCAACATGAATTTCCTAAATCAATGAGTTGAAGAAATTCTCAAATGACATTATAATTGCTGTTTTACAATTGACAGGATGGGCTCATTCAACTCGCCAGCAAAAATATTTAGATTTAAAATGGAAAAAAACAGCTTTTAGTTATTCCTATGTATATACATATATATAATTGTAAAAGTGATTGTTTTAACAATTTTTTAAACATATGTGATACGAACGTGGACCAATTTAAAATATATATGACAATCATTCATGGCAATAAGAACCTTAGGCTATAAGAATTTGTTCCAACCTCAGTTATAATAACCAACTCTATTATAATATTATTGTTGTTGTTAGGTGCCCTCAAGTCAATTCTGACTCATAGTGACCATATGTACAACAGACTGTAATACTGCCCAGTCCTACACCATTCTCACACTGGTTGCTGTATTTGAGCTCATTGTTGCAGCCACTGTGTCAATCTATCTCCTTGAAAATCTTTCTCTTTTTTGCTGACCCTCTACTTTACCGAACAGGATGTCCTTCTTCAGGGACATGTCCAAACTATATGAAAAGAAATCTCACCATCCTCACTTAAAAGGAGCATTCTGGCTATACTACTTCCAGGACAAATTTGTTCATTCTTCTGGCAGTCCATGGTATATTCAATATTCTTTGCCAACACCATAATTCAGGAGCATCAATTCTTCTTCAGCCTTTCTTATTCATTCTCCAGGTTTTGAATGCATATGAGCCATTTGAAAATACCTTGACTTTGGTCAGGTGCATCTTAGTCCTCAAAGTGACATCTTTGCTATTGAACTCTTTAAAGAGGTCTTTTTCAAAAGTTTTGCCCATTGCAATAAATAGTTTGGTTTCTTGACTGCTGCTTCCTTGGGCTTTGATTGTGCATCCAAGTGAAATTAAATCCTTAACAACTTCAATATTATCTCGGTTTATCACGATATTGCTCATTTGTCCAGTTGTGAGGAGTTTTGTTTTGTTTTTCTTTGTGTTGAGGTGAAATCCATACTGAAGGCTGTAGTCTTTGATCTTCATCAAGAAAAAAAAAAAAATTACCACCAATTTGATTCTTATTCATAGCAACCCCGTAGGACAGATTAGAATTGCCCCATGGTGTTTCCAAGGAGTGCCTGGTGGATTTGAACTGCCAGCCTTTTCATTAGCAGCTGTATCTGTTAACCACCACACCACCAGGATTTCCTTGATCTTCATCAGTAAGTACTTAAGTCATCTTCACTTTCAGCAAGCAAGGTGCATATCACAGGTTGTTAATTTGTCTTTCTAATCCTGACCCTGCTTTCATCTTTGTATAGTCTAGCTTCTCCGATTATTTGCTCAACATACAGATTGAATAAGTATGGTGAGAAGATACAACCCGAACACTCACCTCTCCTGATTTTAAACCACACATTATAGTATCCCCATGTTCTGTTTGAATGATTGCCTCTTGGTCTGTGTACAGGTTCCTCATGAGCACAATTAAGTTTTCTGAAATTCACATTCTTAGCAATTTTATCCATAATTTGTTATGATCCACACAGTCAAATGCCTTTACATAGTCAATACAACACAGGTAAACATCTTTCTGATATCCTCCACTTTCAGCCAAGTTCCCTCTGACATCAGCAATGATATCTGCCCTCACATGCTCTCTTCTGAATCCTGCTTGAATTTTTTTGCAGTTTCTCCTTGTTGTACTGCTGCAAATACTTTTGAGTTAACTTCACCCAAAATTTTACTTTGTTGTTTTATTAATTACATTGCTCAATAATTTCCACATTCTGTTAGGTCACCTTTCTTTGGAATGGACACAAATATGGATCTCTTTAGGTTTGTGAGCCAGGTAGCTAGCTGTCTTCCAAATTTCTTGTCAGAGATGAGTAAGGGCTTCCAGTATTGTATCAATTTGTTGAAACATCTCTGTTGGTATTTGGTCAATTCCTGGAGTCTTGTTTTTCACTAATGCCTTCAGTGCAGCTTATGATCAAGAATATCATCAGTTCTTGATCATATGCTACCTCTTGAAATGGTTGAACTAAGACCAGTTTGGTATAATAACTCTGTATATTCCTTCCATCTTATTTTGATGCTTCCTGTGTTGTTCAATATGTTTCCAATAAAACCCATCCAACCCAGTGCCATCGAGTCAAATAGAATCCTTTAAAATTACTACTGAGGCTTGAATTTTCTTATCCATTCCTTTCAGCTTGAAGAATGGTGAGCTTTTTCTTCCTTTTTGGTTTCATATCTCCAGGTTTTTGCACATGTCACTTTGTCTTCTCAAACTGCCCTTTGAAATCTTCTGCTTGGCTCTTTTACTTCGTTTCTTCTATTTGCTTTAGCTACTTGACGTTCAAGAGCAAGTTTCAGAGTCTCCTCTGACATCCATCTTGGTCTTTTCTATCTTTCCTGTCTTTTTAATGACCTCTTGCTTTCTTCATGTATGATGTCCTCGATGTCATTCCACAACTCATCAGGCCTTTGGTCATTAGTGTTCGATGCTTGAAATTTGTTGTTGAGATGGCATCCAAAATTGAGGTAGATACACTCAAGGTCATACTTTGGCTCTCGTGGACTTGTTTTAATTTTTTTCACCTTCAAGTTGAACTTGCATGTGGGCAATTGATTTGTTCTGCAGTTGGCCGCTGGCCTTGTTCTAAATGATGATATTGAGCCTCATTGCCTCTGTCCACAGATGTAATCAATTTGATTCCTGTGTATTCCACCTGGCAAGGTCCATGTGTATAGTTGCCATTTGCATTGTTGAGAAAAGGTATTTTCCATGAGCAAGTCATTGGTCTTGCAAAATTCTATCCAGATATCTCTGGTATTGTTTCTATCACCAATGCCATACTTTCCAATTACAGATAGTTTTTTGTTTCTGGGCTTCACATTCTAATCACTAGTAATTACTAATGCATCTTGATTGCATGTTTCACCAATTTCAGATTGCATAGGTTGGGAAAATTTTTTAATTTTTTTCTTCTTTGACCTTATCAGTTGGTGTGTATTAATAATGCATAATGGGAATAATGCATAATGGGAATTGACTCGACAGCAATGGGTTTTAATGGGAATGGGAATATATACACAGAATAAAGAACTTCAGACTTTGATATAAACAGTAAGATATATTATTATCTGTGAGATTCCCAAGTATCTTGCTATTAGGTATGGCAAACATTAATGTTTGCAATTGAATGTTCAGTCAATAAAACATCAATTTGCCCAACCTCTTTAGAATTCTTGGATTATATTTCTAGTTCTGTGACTATTTTACATATGCTAATTTTTTGTTATGTTTTCAATAGTTAGCTTCCATTTTACCTTACTCTGTGTTGCACACAACAACAATAAATAAGAAAGATGGGTATAAGTGTTTAAATTTTCCAACTTTGTTCTAACTTTTTTTTTTTTTTCGGTCATATTGTTTGGGGTATAGTAGCTTCTTCATCATTCAGATAAATTTTAGAATGAGTTTATTTACTTCTTATGCTGGGTTTGGTCAGCAAATAGAAACGACAACACAGGAAGCATCAAAATAAGATGGAAGGAATACATAAAGGGGATATCAAAAAAGTTTGATAGTAATGGAATTTTTCTATATTTTAGTTGTAGTGGTGATAAAAAAGATTAAAAAAATACTTTAAAAATGTGGATTTCGCTGTGTATAAATTAACTTCAATAAAGATAATTATAAATAATACACCATGTCAAATGAATATGAAACTAATAATTGTAAATTTATATACTTTAGAGTACTGTTTGGGTATAGCATTTAGTAATTGCAATATGAGCAAATATTTCTATAAGTACTTTCTATCAATTCTTATTACCTTGATGTTGACTCATGTCTCCCAGCATCAATTTTAGAATAATTTCATATATTTAATTTAGTCCAAGGAACAATTTTATTTTTCTTGAAATTTCCTGACCAATCAGTCCCTGATGGGTTTTACATTAATTACACTCTTTGGTCCCTTTCTCATAATATCTTCCTCAAGATCAATATATTCATAAGTATTACTTCTGTTCAGCTTTACAAGTGATGTTATGAATCCTGTATTACCCCACTTAGGTAGATGAGGGCAGAGTGACTAAAACAATGTTTGGCTTACTACATATCAGTCATGTTATTTTAATAGAACTTCCAAACAAAAATGTCCTCTTTTCTTATATCATATACTTCCTGAAACCAGAAGGGTAACTAGAGGACATTTATTGCTCTAAAGAATCCAAGGGATGGTATGTCAGATGAGACACAGAAAATAGGAGCCACGGAGACCAAGATAAGTAACTAAGTTGATTATAGTAGTGGTTCCCAGAGGCAAAGAGGGACATCATGCCTTGACTCAGGACCACACAGTGGGTTGCTACTGGGGAGAAAGTAACAACCAACTGGAATTGCATGAGAAGGCTTATGTATGGCAAGCAGAGTGGTGTTATCTAGCTTTCTCAATTTTCCTGGATATTTGACATTTTGAATTATTCTGCTGGTTCAGAGTGTATAGGACTATCCCTAATTATTTGGCACTTTGTCCCGGGGGTGATTAGGATGGGTACATAGTTGCCCAGGAGGGTGAGGACCTAATAAGGGGAGTGGGTAGAGAGTGGAAATTATCAACTGCTCAAGAAGTGGAGCAGACTGGCATCCACCCAGGGCCTCAAAACGGTCAACATAGCAATTAAATGATATTGCAACTGACCTCTTATGTATATATATATATATAATTGTACTTTAGATGAAGATTTACAGGGCAAGTCAGTTTCTCATTAAATAATTAATATACATATTGTTTTATGACATTGGTTGCCAACTCCAAAACATGTCAACACTCTCCCTTTCTAGGCCTTGGGTTCTGCATTACTAGCTTTCATGTCCCCTGCTCCCTTCTCATCCTTGTCCTTGGGCACTTGTGCCCATTTAATCATCTTTTGTTTTACAGGCCTGTCTAATCTTTGGCTGAAGAGTGAACCTCAGGGGTGGCTTCAGTACTGAGTTAAAAGAGTTTCCGGGGGTCATACTCTTGGGGTTTCTCCAGTCTCTGTCAGACCAATAAGGCTGGTCTTTTTTTATGAGTTAGAATTTTGTTCTACATTTTTCCCCAACTCTGGTGTTCTCAATTGTGATCTCTGTCAAAGCAGTCGGAGGTGGTAGCTGGGCACCATCCAGTTGTGCCAGACTCACTCTGGTGGAGGCTGTGGTAGCTGTCCATTAGTCTTTTGGACTAATCTTTCCCTTGTGTCCTTGGCATTCTTCATTCTCTCCTGCTCCAAATGAGGTAGGACTAACAGAGTGTCTTAGATGGCTGCTTACAAGCTTTATAGACCCCAGACACTACTCACCTAAGTAGGATGTAAAACATTTTCTTCATAACTATGCTATGCCCTTTGAGCTAGACCGTAGTCCCCAGCCTTCAACCCAGTAATTCAGTCCCTCAGGGAATTTTTTTTTTTTTTTATGAAGCCTTCATGACCTTGCCTTGGTCAAGTTGTGCTGACTTCCCCCAGTGACCTCTTGATATTTTGACTTCAATTTTGAGCTTGATTATTTGGGTAGCCTGAATGGTTGAAAAGACTTTCAGGGTATAGGGTATAAGTTGCCTTAAGCATTGTGTTGCTGTTGTTAGGTGCCATCAAGTCCTTTCTGATTCAGAGCGACCATATGCACAACAGAATGAAACACTGCCCGGTCCTGTGCCATCCTTACAATCCTTGTTATGCTTGAGCTCGTTGTTGCAGCCACTGTGTCAATCCACCTCCTTGAGGGTCTTCCTCTTTTCCGCTGACCCTGTACTCTGCCAAGCATGATGTCCTTCTCCAGGGACTGACCCCTCCTGACAACATGTCCAAAGTATGTAAGACGCAGCCTCGCCATCCTTGCCTCTAAGGAACATTCTAGCCGCACTTCTTCCAAGACAAATTTGTTCATTTTTTGGCAGTCCATGGTATATTCAATATTCTTGGCCAACACCACAATTCAAAGGCGTCAACTCTTTTTTGGTCTTCCTTATTCATTGCCCAGCTTTCACACGCATATGATGTGATTGAAAATACCATGGCTTGGGTCAGGTGCACCTTAGTCTTCAGGGTGACATCTTTGCTCTTCAACACTTTGAAGAGGTCCTTTGCAGCAGATTTGCCCAATGCAATGCATCTTTTGATTTCTTGACTGCTACTTCCATGGCTGTTGATTGTGGATCCAAGGAAAATGAAATCCTTCAAAACTTCAATCTTTTCTCCTTTTATCATGATGTTGCTCATTGGTCCATTTGTGAGGATTTTCGTCTTCTTTATGTTGAGGTGTAATCCATACTGAAGGCTGTGGTCTTTGATGTTCATTAGTAAGTGCTTCAAGTCCTCTTCACCTTCAGCAAGCAAGGTTGTGTCATCTGCATAACACAGGTTGTTAATGAGTCTTCCTTCAATCCTAATGCCCCGTTCTTCTTCATATAGTCCACCTTCTCGGATTCTTTGCTCAGCATACAGATTGAATAGGTATGGTGAAAGAATACAACCCTAATGCACACCTTTCCTGACTTTAAACCAATTAGTATCCCCTTGTTCTATCCTAACAACTGCCTCTTGATCTATGTAAAGGTTCCTCATGAGCACAATTAAGTGTTATGGAATTTCCCATTCTTTGCAGTGTCATCCATAGTTTGTTATGATCCACACAGTCTAATGCATTTCCATAGTCAATACCCATGTTTTGCTATAAAACACGGGTAAAAATTTTTCTGGTATTCTCTGCTTTCAGCCAGGATCTATCTGACATCAGCAGTGATATCCCTCGTTCCACGTCCTCTCCTGAAACCGGCCTGAATTTCTGGCAGTTCCCTGTCGATATACTGCTGTAGCCATTTTTGAATGATCTTCAGCAAAATTTTGCTTGCGTGTGATATTAATGATATTGTTCTATAATTTCCACATTTGGTTGGATCACCTTTCTTGGGAACAGGTATAAATATGGATCTCTTCTAGTCAGCTGGCCAGGAAGCTGTCTTCCATATTTCTTGGCATAGACGAGTGAGCACCTCCAGCGCTGCATCCTTTTGTTGAAACATCTCAATTGATATTCCATCAATTCCTGGAGCCTTGTTTTTCGCCAGTGCTTTCAGAGCAGCTTGGACTTCTTCCTTCAGTACCATCGATTTCTGATCATATGCCACCTCTTGAAATGGTTGAATATCAACTAATTCTTTTTGGTATAATGACTCTGTCTATTCCTTCCATGTTCTTTTGATGCTTCCTGCATCACTTAATATTTTCCCCATGGAATCCTTCACTATCGCAACTCGAGGCTTGAATTTTTTCTTCACTTCTTTCAGCTTGAGAAACACCGAACGTGTTCTTCCGTTTTGGTTTTCCATCTCCAGCTCTTTGCACATGTCATTATAATACTTTACTTTGTCTTAAAAAGGGAGGAAAACAAGAAGAATTCTAAAAGTTTTTTTTAAGGCTGCTCCATAATTAATTTTCTCCTTTATTTGGCATTAAGACAACGAAATCTGAAGGTTTTGGGATCTCTAACAATATCCTGGTGGAGTTAAAAATAACAAGAAAAAAGGCCAATTCATCTGACTTTCAAGGTCTGCAATAAAAGATTTTTTCATGTATGAAGCACAATGAACATACAGAACTCATGCTTACTCAAGTAGGTATGAAATATCTTTATAGTTAGAAAAATCATGAAAATACAATGACTTTGTAAAATAATAAAGCTTTGAAAAAAAACCTTATACTTTATTTCTATACCAATTACTTTAAAATAAGCTTACAAGTTGCATAGAATCAACTAGTTGTGATGATCAAAGAAAAGTCCCATGAAGAGGTGAGTTTTAAAAATGCCAGTGTTTTCTATGAGAAAATAAACTTTTATTTTGCCTATTCTAGGGTTGATGTATTTCTGTTGCTCCAAGTAATACACTAATATTTTGAGCTAAGAATTATGTAAATAGTGAGAGATGCCTGATTTTATACTCTGCTGTTATTTCATATATTGTGCTTGTTTATTGAGATTTAAGTCATATAATATCATACTAAATATTTTTATTTTTCTCATCAAGGAGCCTGCATAGGTTGTGGTTGTTAGTTGCCATTGTATATAGGTAAGACCGGCTATGAATACAAGATGAACTTCTGCTAGAATACCACACAGCGGAATCTGGGAGAAACACTACATGTTGTAGTGCAGGACATGCCTCTTACTGTTCTAGGATGTGCCATCCACATATGCTGGGAATTAGAATATCACTCCTCCTGTTACTTGACTTCTGAGACTTCCCTACGTCATGGCGTTGTTGTTCAGCTTTTCTGTTTACCCTTTCTCCAGGGAATCCTGGAATACATGTGGTACCAGTCTGTCAATTCCCTCAGTCTCCTCTTCTTTGTGGTAACTTTCTCTATTTGTGAACTTATATGCAGACATTATTTGACACATGGTGGAAGGGACCAGTTCCTGGAGAAGGACATCATGCTTGGTATAGTAGAGGGTCAGTGAAAAAGAAGAAGACCTTATGAGATGGATTGACATGGTGCCTGCAACAATGGGCTCAGACATAGCAATGATTGTTAGAATGGTGCAGGACCAGGCACTGTTTTGTTCTGTTATACATGAAGTTTCTCGGAGTCGGAACTGAATGGATGACACCTAATAACAACAACAATAATATTAAAATTATCCAGAACTATTAAATATTTTAATGAATCACAGATTCTTATTCTAACTGTAATAATATTTACTTTGTTTACTCAATCTCCTCAGTTAATATTTTCTTATTGCTTTTATCTCTTTCTCTCTGTCTGTCTCTCTCTTTCTCCGTATCTGTTATTTTCAGGAGCTGCTTTAATGAAAAATTACATAGGTGGATGAGACAAATATATTTTCTTTGGGTTGATGGATATCCCTGATTTGTACCTTGTCCCTTTTGATCTGTATGATTACTGTGGTGAGGAACTCTTGGATGTTTACATTAAGCTTGGTGATACCCAATATATTGCACATTCTCAGCTGGCTCTTTCACATCTTAGCCTATACGAAATGCACTACTTAGAATTCCATGGTCCCCAACATTAACAGTTGTATGTGCTTTGGCCTCTCCCCATTGAATCATCTAGGAATGCTCTTTCCATGCATGTAGTGAAACAATAAATAAATGGGTCACTAAATAAATACTAACTCAAGAAAGAGGGTTTAATTTCTTAAAGAAAAAAAAATGTCAAGTAGTAGAGCCTCATGGTTCTCATTGGTTCAGTAGCTCAGCAAAATCAAAGTTAATATATTTGCCAATCTCTTGTTCTTAAATTAAATTCTCAAAAAAATGAAGTTCACATAGCAAGAAAGTCCAGGAGGCAGAAGGCGGTAACAAAGAAATCTCCTTGCAGCTCCTCACAGGCCTCCCCTTTTAAGGAAGCAACGTGAATCTTGACAAATCCCTGCCAGACTTCTACAAATCATTAACAATAGTGATTTAGCTTTTTATTTTTTTAATTCTACTTTTTTTTTATTTTTTAAAAGGGAACTGAACTTCTCAGGCAGAAATCCAGAAATCATTTATTAAAATAGGAACTTCATTGTTTACCTATTTTTATCATGTTTCCTACTACTGAATGATAGTTCTAGATATCCCCCACTGCAATTGTATCATAAACCCGATCAGACTATACCCTGCATTCACTTTGTGATGATTTTCCATTATTTGGTTTCAGCAATGTCACACATCTAAAATGAGCCAATTAGCTTGCTGTGAGTCAATTTATTAATTCATTTTTTAAATTTATTTTCTCTCACAGACATTATCCTAAGTATTCACTATTTATGAACCCCACTACAATTTCTCTTATTTTAATTTGATACCTGTCAGAGTGAAGTTTTACTCTCTGTCATCTCAGGGCTCACACCAATGAGTCAGAAAACTGACATTAAGAGGTAATATCGAGTAGCCGTTATGAGCATGGAAAATGGAGCTAGAACATTTGCCTTTGCAACTTGGTTCTAATGCTTAAGATTTCTATGAGCTTGGGTAATTAATTTATCCTTCATGAGTTGAACTTGGATAATTTTTTTACCCTCTCTGAACCTCTATTTTACTGTCTAAAATGTGTAAATATTAATAGAAGCTACTTCACTGAGCTGTTGTGATGATTAATTAAAACCTGAAGAGCGACTATGACATAACATTCAATACACGTGAGCTCTTATTACCTGGTAGTGCTCATGACCGTCTTAACCTTCTAATTGTTTTAACTCTTTAAAAATATTTATGCTCACATGACAATATAACATGCACTTTTTTCTTATATTTCAGTGAACTGTTTTTATTCAAATTTCATTGGCTACACAGGGGATTATATTTTGTGAATGTGAACCAGAAAAATTATTTAGACTCTTACTACCTTCAATAAAATTCTAGAAGTTTTTTTAAAAAAAATAATGTACAAAATACTTGGTAAAATTTGAGTAACATGCAACACCTATGTCCATTAGGTAGTGTAATTATATCCTTGCCATATAACATACCTCAGTTGAATTAGAAATTCAGCATGGTGCAAACCATGAGATTATTTCATTTTGGTTCTCACAAGTAAGATCAATGAAAATATAGTGCATAATAAATACTGACCAAAGTTTAGAAAAGCCAAACAAGTGAAAGAGAGGCAGCAAAATTAATCCATCACAAAATATCCTGTTTTCCAAGGAACTATACACACACACACACACACACACACACAATAAAAATGAACAAGTGTTTTTAAAAGTTTTTCATATAGATAAGAAAAGATAGCCCCTGAAACAAAACTAATCATTATTAAACAAGAACAACCTTTGGGGGAAGTATTCCAAACCTGCTAGCCTCTACAGTTGGCCTCAAGAAATTGATCTTAATTGGGGTAAATTCTGATCGGTAAAAAGAGTTGATTAAAACAAAGTGAGATGCTGAGCTGAACTTGTGGATTGCTAAATTGTCAAGTATGTTTCATTAACAGGCATATGTGAAGGTAAAGGAATTAATGAGAAAAGAGTGGAACGCCAAGGTCTGGAATGGGGGCATTTGAGCAAATTCAGATAACTGACTACTTGACATCATCACAGACACGGAGACCCTTGCAAACAGCCCCGAATCTACTGCACCAGTAAGAAATCTATGAAGGATAGAACACAAGGCAATGACTTACACAACCATTAAAAAAAAAAAAAAAATACACAAACACAGATGCTGACACTGCAAATTTTATTCTACCAGTTAAAAAAAAAAAACACCAGAATCATTGTAAATTCACTTTTGTGCCTAGTGCTTTTCTCCACTCCCACTCAGCATACCCACTCTCTTTACCTGCTTTCATAATCCCCAACACAGTCTACCATAAAATTTACTAAATTATTATGTTTGTAAGGAGCCCTGGTTTTAAAAGCAATCAACTGCTAACCTAGAGGTTGGCAGTTCAAAACCACCAGTAGTTCCATGGGAGAAAGATATGGCAGTCATCTTCCGTGGATATTTAAAGCCTTGGAACCCTATGCAGTCGCTATGAGTTGGAATCAACTTGATAGCTGTGGGTTATTATGTTCGTGATCCATCTCTCCCCTTCAAAGAAGGTAAAGATTTTTACTCTTTTGTTCATCAATGAATTTACAGCACTTAGAAGAGTGACTAGAACATTGAAGGAAATTTATAAATATATGATGTATATATTTGTGTTTGCTATTCTCTATGGAGGCACACAGACACGGTTTAAAGCTCATGGTGTAACTTATGGGAACCGTGTGGTACATCAAACTATAGAAAATATATTGTGAATTTTTTTCCATGTCCTATATAGGGCATTTATTACAACTTTGTTCCTCAAGCTATAGATCAAGGGATTCAATAAGGGGATCAGCAAGGTGTAAAATATGGAAGCCACTTTATCACTGTCAAAGGAATGACTGGACTTGGGCTGCACATACATAAAGATTAAAGTCCCATAGAACACTACCAGCACTGTCAGGTGGGATCCACAGGTGGAGAAGGCCTTGTGCCTACCTTCAGCTGACTTCATCCTGAGAATGGCTACAAGAATGAGAAGATAAGAAATAAGAACTACCGGAAGTGATGAAATCAAATCAAAAGCTGCTATGATAAGAATGATCAATTCAATTTCATGTGTGTTTGAGCAGAGCAAAGATATCAAGGGGAGACTGTCACAGTAGAAATGCCTGATGACATTGTCGTGACAGAAGGATAATTTAAAAATTTTTATGGTGACCAGAAGAGAAACAATAGTGCTGTAAAGATAGGGGATTGACACCAGCACCTGACACACCCTTTGTGACATGATGACTGTGTAGAGCAGAGGGTTACAGATGGCCACATAGCGGTCATAAGACATTGCTGACAGAATGAAAATTTCACTAACGATGAACACAAGAAAGAAAGATAGCTGTATAGCACAAAAATAATAGGAGATTGTATTTTTATCCACAAGAAAATTTACAAACATTTTCGGTCCCACAGTTGTTGAGTAACCAAGATCAGTGATAGCCAGATGTCTGAGAAAAAAGTACATGGGTGTTTGTAGCCTGGAGTCCATCTTGGTGAGGATGATGATGCCCAAGTTGCCCACCACTGAGATCATGTAGATGATGAGGAACAGCCCAAACAATGGAGCCTGCAGCTCTGGGCGGTCTGTGATTCCCATCAGAATGAATTCATTCAGCGCTGTTAGATTGTGTTTGTCCGTCTTGGTCTATCAGGAAACCTATTCTGGGTAGAGACATCAGCATTGTCAATAACTTTTATGCAGTATCATCTGGTAGATTTTTAGTATACAAAGTCAATATACTAAAAGCATAAGATTAATCCAAGCTTTCCAGTATAGGTATTTGAAAGGAAACCCACCTCCAACAAATAAAGCATATATACATAGAGCGAGAGAAGGAGAGGGGAAGGGAGAGAGACAAAGAGGGAGAGAAAGAGAGTGCTAAATGATTATCGGTTGGGAAAATTTGCTCCTTAAAGAACATTTGTCAATGCCTGGGACTTTTTGGGTGTCACAACCAGGAGAAGGGTATTACTTGTATCTAATTTTTAGAGGACTGGGATATAGCTAAATATTCTACTGTATACAGGGCGACTTCCCACACTAGGAAATTTTCCAGTCCAAAAAGTCAGTAGAGTCTGTGGAGAGTAGGCTCACTGAAAACAAATGAAGTAAACAACATATGGAAAAAGGAGATAAAGAAGATGACGGAACTTAGAGGACATGAAGAAGTAAACAACATATGAAAAAGGGCAATATGGAAGATGAGAGGACAAAAATAACCTTATCAACAGAAGACACTGGGACTTAGTAAGTTGTAAACAAGAATTTATCAACACCAACCAAACAGGCTCAAAGAGCTCCAACAAGTATAAAAGAAGGGACATTGAAACTCAACGTTGCTTGGAGTCATAACCAGAGCCAAATCAGTCATATATTGCGGACTGGGAAGCAGTGGGCTGCAGCAACTCGTCCGGGCTTACTCCCAAGTCCTAGAGACGGTGCCTATCTCAGTCATATGTTGAGGGCTTGGGTCCAGAAGGTCGGGAAGCAGTGGGCTGCGGCAGCTTGCCCGGGCTTACTCTCGACCTTCCTCCTAGTCTAAAACACGTTTCTTGCTGCTCTGCTGTCTCGGTCATACGTTGAGGGTGGAGACTCAGTGGGCTAGGAAGCAGTGGACTGCGGCAGCTAGCCTGAGCTTACTCTTAGTTCACTCCTGACCCGATACACGTTGCTTCGGGCATACATTAAGAGCAAAGGGATAATAAGTCCTTGTGCTCAAGAGGCGTGATAGGGATCCACGAGAGATTCTCGGGGATCGAGGCTGATTTCACATCTAAGCCATTGACGACAGCATGGTCAAGACTTGTCCTGGACCAGAAAACAACAAGGCTCAACACTGCCCTCATTTGCCATAAACTTGCTTGCTTTCCCTCTCCTTTCCCCTGGTGAACTGAGATCTCTGGGATCTGGGGTAGCCAAGAATCTGTGTGCCTATAATACTAAAAACTAGGAAAGTCGTTGTGGAAAGACACAAATTGTTTGGAGTAGTCGTTGAGACCCCCTCCTCAGGACAAGGCCAGTGTTGAGAAACCCTGATATAGATATACATATAAATATGTGTATCGGAAACCCTGGGCAAATCTGCTACAAAAGATAGATTTAAATGTGTTAAAAAGCAAAGATGTCATTTTGAGGACGAAAGCACACCTGGCAAACCAAGATATTTTTAATTGCCTTATATGCATGTGAAAGCTGGACAATGAATAAAAAAGACCAAAGAATTGATCCACTTGATTTATGGTTTTGGTACAGAATATTGAATATGCCATGAACTGCCAGAAGAATGAATAAACCCATCTTGGAAGAAATACAACCAGAATGTTTCTTAGAAGCAAGGATGGTGAGACTTCAACTTACATACTTTGGACCTGTTATCAGGAGGGACCAGTCCCCGGAGAAGGACATCGTGCTTGGTAAAGTTGAGGGTAAGGGAAAAGGAGGAAGACCCTCAATTTGATGGATTGACACAGTGGCTGCAACAAAGGACTCAAACATACCGATGATTGTGAGGCTGTCACAGGGCCAAGCAATTTTTTGTTCTGTTTTACATAAGGTTACCATGAGTTGGAGTCAACTCGATGACAGCTGACCACCACAACAACATTTCGAGGTGGACTTTTTTCACTTCACAAGATTCTGTTGAGGTCCATCCAGGCCATTGTGTGCATCGATAATTCAAAAACCCTGCTGAGCAGTTCTCTGAAATACATCGGATGGGTATGAGTCAGAATTGATTCCACGACAACTGGTTTTATTTTGTTTTTTATTCATATAATTATTTACATAAAGTAAAAATATTATTTTGCCACAGAGTGATGTTTCAAAGATGCTTATGAGCATTTAGCCTCTGACATAAAGGAAGGATATTTGAAAACGAAAATAATATGAAGAAAGAAGAGAGATTCTAGTCTCAAACACTATTAAAGTAAAGTGCACAGGGAACTGAATCAAAAATCCTAATGTTTCATAATGACTTTGCCGATGAATGATGGTGGATCCCTGCAAATGTCACTGAAACATTCTGGATATTGGTAAAATGTAGAAATAATCGACCTTTTTACCTGCGATGAAGCCTCTGTCTTGACTCTCCCAAGTGCTTCTTAACATGGCTTGGTGAGACCAATTTAAGGATTTTTTTCTCACCTTTGGAGATTTTCCCCGAGGAGATGCCAAGCAATTTGTTGTCTCTGAAGCTTTGAAGCCTTAACAAAGCATCTGAAGTTTGTCTGTTAATTATCCAGGACATTTGGAATTCACCAGTGAGCAAGTTTTTCTTCATACAGTGTTTACGCATGTCTCTATCTATTTCACACAGTCTTACATTTTACTCTGTGTTAATTTCCTGTTTTTACCACACCGGGATCTGGATTAAAATATTGTATCTATAGAACAGAAGTATCAATATGCCTCATTCCTACAGTGGTCTCTTCAAACGGATGACGAAAGGAAGAAGTGCTTAAACACTTTTTTATTGAATTTTTTAAAAGACTTAAATAGAATAAAAGTAATGCTTTGTGCATCTGTGAGGGATCACTTCCTCATTTGCTGTTGTTATTGTCACTGTTATTGCTATTGTTTGGGATATTTTTTAATTGTTTTTTTTGTTTGTTTTGCTTTGGTTTTGACATAAGGAACTGAAATGTTTCACCCTTGCTTCTCATTTCATGATCTATTATCATCCGTCTGTTTAGGTTTTTTGCTTATGTGTTTTATTTTCCTTTATTATATTTCAGTATTTGTATGTTTTTCCATTCTGTCCAATCCTCATTCCAAAACATCTTTCTCACCTTCATATGTATTCCACTGTGCTTGACATATGCTCTACCATAACAATATACCCTTGTAGTATATTTTGTGTGTAATGTTTTACTGTGAATTTATATTTATTGTACTAGAAATCCTTTTGTTGCATTTGTTGTTGTAAATATTTGTAAAGTATCCATTTGTGACCTTTCTTTTAAATTGTTTTTTGCTTATTTGTCCCGTGTAGCGGTGTGTGTGTGTGTGCATATGTGTGTGTATGTATATATACATATGTAAAATGACTATGATACAGCATTCAATATGTATAAGATATTATTTATTACCTAGTTGTGCTCAAGAGGAAACTCTGGTGGCGTAGTGATTAAGAGCTATGGCTGTTAACCAAAAGGTCGGCAGTTCAGATCCACTAGGTGCTCCTTGGAAACCTTATGGGACATTTCTACTCCGTCTTACATGATCACTGTGAGTCGGAATCCCCTCGACAGCAATGGTTTAATGGGTATGTATGCATATGCATTCACTTGCCTATTCTTTAACGGAAAGGAGGCACGGTTGTGCAGTGTTCAAAACTCACTGCTAACCAAAAGGTTGTCAGTTTTTACTCCCAAGCCATTCCAGGGAGAAAAGATCTGACCATCTGCATCCATCAAGATTACAGCCTAGACAACCCTATGAGGCATTTCTACTCTGTTCTATAGGTCACTACAAGTCACAATCTACTCAAAAGCACCTCAGAAACCAAATTTATTTAATGGCAGATTTTTTTTTTCCTCCAACAGAACATTTTCCGACTTTCTTCCTTTGGACGTGTCTTCAGGAAAGACCAGTTGCTGGAGGAGAACATCATATTTGGTGAAGCAGAGGGCCAATGAGAATGAGGAAGCCCTTCATGAGACGGATTGACACAGTGGCTGCAACAATGGACTCAAACATGCCAATGATTGTGAGGCTAGCACAGGGCCAGGTAACATTTTGTTCTGTTTTTCATAAGGTCGCTGTGAGTTGCAGCCAACTCAATGTCAGGTAACGACAACAGCAACCTCTTGAGATAGATTTTTTTACTTCACATTGATTCTACCGAGGTCCATCCAATCTGTTGTGTGCATTAACAATTTATTCCTTTTCACTGCTGAGTATTATTTCATGTATGGATTTACTACAGTTCGATTACTCATTCACCCACAGAAGGACATTTTGGGTTGTTAACCAATTTTTAGCTATTATAAAGAATATATCTGTGAACATTTGTGTAAGGGTCTTTGTATGAACATAAGTTTTTGTCTCTCTGGGATAAATGTCTAGGTATGGGTTGTTTTAATTTTGACAAAGTCCTATTTTGTACTTCCATATATTCACATGTACCAGTAATTCTGTCGTTTTTATTATTGAATGATATTCAGTATTTGGATACACTACGGTTTATTTATTCATTCTCAAGTAGATGAACATTTAGGTTGATTCTAGTTTTTGAGTATTACAAATAAAGTTGTTACAGACATTTGTATACATAACTTTATAAGAAAAAATGCTGTCATTTCTCCTGAGTACATATGAGAAAAATGGCTAAATAATATGGTAAAACCATGTTCAGCTTTTTAAGACCCTGATACTTAAAACAGATTATCTTTTGAAGTATTTACACAGTTTTAATTTTCCACTAGCAGCGTATGAGAGTCCCGGTTCCTCCACATACTTACCAACTATCTGATATTCTAATAGATGGGTAGAGTTATGGCATTAATGTTTTCACTTGAAATTCATCAATGATCAATGAACTGAGCATTTTTATGTGCTTATTTGCCAACTGTATATGTTCCTTGGGTGGCTTATTATTTGTTTTTATGGCCATATTTATGGAACATTTCATTTCTTTCCTTCCTTTTTTTCTTTCCTGTTTTTTGAGTTTTGAGACCTCTGTATATATCATGGAAACAAACCATTTATGAGATATGTTATTTGAAAATATTATCTCCCAGAATATAACTTGTTTTTATACAACTGTCTTTTGAAGAGCAGAAGTTTTAATATTTGATGTGGTCAAACCTTTTTATAGATTTTGCTTTTGGTGTTATTCTATGAAATCCACAAATAAATCTATAGAGTCAATGCAAGCCCACTTAAAATCTCAATGAGCTTTTTTCTTTTTTAATAAACTAATAAGCTGAAAGTAAACTCACAAAAAAATGGTATTAACTGTTTAGTTCTATAAATGTAATGTAGGCTCTATTTGATTTTTTACATAAAAAAATCTTGTCTTCTACCATTGAAAAAAGTTTCCCTTCCTTTCCAATCTGGATGCTTTCTATTTATTTATTTATTTACCTTATTGTGTTGCCTAGAACATCTGCTAAAATATGAAACATATTTGGTAAGAGTGGATTTACTTGTTTTCTTTTCTGGCCTTGCTAAGAATGTAGTCAATCTCCCATACCATGTGTGACGGTAACTGTAGATTTTTCATGGGTGCCCTCTTTCAGTCTGAGGATGTTCCATTTTAATGCTAGTTTACTCAAAGTTCTATCACAATTATTAGAACTTTTAAAATATTCCTCTACATCTATTCATATGGCATTGTTTCTCATTTATAATTCATTATTATGTTTAATGTAATTGATTTTTTTTAATGTAGAACTATCCGTGCATTCCTGGAACACACCTAATTTGGTGTGTTATTGTCTTCACATATCATAAGATTCAATTTCTTAATTTTTTCTTTAGATTTTACATATAAGTGTTCTATTATTTTCTTTTAATGTCTTTGCCTGAGTTTGATATCACTGTTAAAGCTACCCTCATATAGAAAATGCAATATACCCTTTTCTACAGATTTGTGGAAGATTTTGTGTAGAATAGGCTACTTCTTTTCCCTAAACACTTAATAGAATTTCCTAATCAGCTCACTTGGACCTGACTGAGGATGCAGAGTACATAAACTGAAATTTCTGTATTGATACTCTATCAGTGACTTTTTTTCTTTCCATGTGTTTTCTAGTCTCTATATACATTTGGATATATACCATGCTCCTCCTTGTGTGGTGCTAAACTAAAACCTAGATTGCATCTTTCCTTTTTTTTAAACAATGTATTTAAATTTTAATTTTGCTCTTCACTATTACAAATGTTTTGTTAATGTTAAAGGAATCAAAATAAGAAATTATGCATGGAAAATTAGCAGGGAATATGGGGTAACTATATCCAGAAAAAACATAGCTGCTGTCAGATGGATCATGGCCAAAAGCAAAGAATACCAGAAATATGTTTACCTGTGTTTTATTGATTATGCAAAGACATTCGACCATGTGAATCATAATAAATTATTGATAACATTGAGAATAATGGGAATTCCAGAACACTTAATTGTACTTATGAGGAACCTGTACCTAGATCAAAAGGCAATCATTTGAATAGAACAAGGGGATACTGGGTGGTTTAAAGTCAGGAGAGGTGTGCGTCAGAGTTGTATCTTTCACCATATCTACGCAATCTGTATGCTAAGCAAATAATCTGAGAATCTGGGCTCTATGAAGCGTGCAGAATCAGGCTTGGAAGAAGACTCATTGACAACCTGTGTTATGCAGATGACACAACCTTGCTTGCTGAAAGTGAAGAGGACTTGAAGCACTTACTGATAAAAATCAAAGGCCATAACCTCATTATAGATTACACCTCAACTTAAAGAAAATAAAAATCCTCACAACTAGACCAATAGGCAATATCACAATAAACAGAGAAAAGATTGAAGTTGTCAAAGATTTCATTTTACTTGGATCCACATTCAACACCCGTGGAACCAGCCGTCAAGAAATCAAGACATGTTGCATTGAACAAATTTACTGTAAAAGGCCTCTTTAAAATGTTGAAAAGCAGAGATGTTACTTTGAAGACCAAGATGCCCCTGACCCAAGTCATGGTGATTTCAATTGCCTCATATGCATGTGAAAGCTGGATGATGAATAAGGAAGACCAAAGAATTGATGCCTTTGAATTGTGGTGTTGTCAAAGAATATTGAATATACCATGGACTGCCAAAAGAATGAACAAATTTGTCTTTGAAGAATACAACCACAATGCTCCTCAGAAGCAAGAAGGACGAGATTACATCTCATATACTTTGGACCTGTTATCAGGACAGGTCAGCTCCGGGAAAAAGATGTCATAGGTAGTAAAGTAGAGGGTCAGCAAGAAAGAGGAAGACCCTCAAAGAGTTGAATTGACAACAGTGGCTGCAACAATGGGCTCAAGCATAACAACTATTGTGATGATGGCACAGGACCTAGCAGTGTTTCCTTCTGTTGTACATAGGGTTGCTATGAGTCAAAACTAATTCGAGAGCACCTAACAACAATAACATGTGAAGAAACCATGGCAAATATATAAAATACTACAAATCACATTTTACTCACTAGAAACACAGCATAGTTCAAACCATGGGATTATCTTCTTTTGCTTCTTCCAAGTAGAATAATCAAAACAAGGAATGCAAACAATAGATCACTCAAAATACAGTGCACACCCATGTTACCCAAATTTGAGAAAATCTGCTAAAAAAAACGCAAGGCAAATTTCCTAAGTCATCATAACATAGGCCTCTTGTGCAAGGATACATTAAACGGTTAGACAATGTCTTCTAAATAAGAGTAACTACTGATTTCTAGAGAGATAAGGATAAAAATCTATGAGACAAAGCACGCAATTAAGAAGCAATATCAACTGGGAGAGAAAAAATGAAAAAAACTGGAAACTTCTGTGGCTGACTTCAATAAATTTATCTTAACTGATATATTTAATGATACAGAAAAATTGGTCTGATTTAGGAAAAAAAACAGACACTGAGCTGGTCTTGTCAAATATAATAACTATATTTTGTTACTGTTTACATTACTGTTATAATAAAATAATAACAATCAGGCTCTAATGGCTCGTATATGAAAGTAAAGGCACTGATGATGAAAGAGATGAATTTCGAGATTTAGAAAGTGGACATTTGAGCAAATGCAGGTGACTGAGCACTTCAAACCATCCTGCTACACTGAGCCTTCTTGCAATCAGAATTAGCCACTCCAAGGCAGAGAACAAGCACAAAATAGAAGGTATGCGGACATGAACACAGGCACATGCACACACACATACATACATGGGCATACATACATTCGCACACACATATACACAAGTGTGCACACACATACACACATACACACACAGAAACGCAAGCACACACATACATGTATACGTGCACATACACGTACCTACACATATACTTTCTACAACTTTTTTTTCTACCAAATGGGTGAAACAACAGAAACTTGGAATTCTTCCTGTATCTACTACTATTTCCCTGTCCCACTGAGCGTATATATTTACTCTTGTTTATTATTGTTTTTTAAATCACCATCTAACACCTTCCAATATCCTGTACAATTTCTTAATTATTATGCTTATAATGCATCTTTCCTGCTTAAGGAAGACAACATTTTTTACTGCTTTATTTATTTATTTACAGCTTTTAGTACAGTGTGTGATAGAAGGCAATACGGAAATATATGTTGAACTTATCTGTTCTTTTGTGCTTGCTATCCCCTGTGGAGGCACACAAAAAACAGTTTAAAGCCTACAATGTAATTTACATGAATCACATGGTATAGTGAACTTTCAGTAACTATATTACACAATTGTTCTAAAGTCCTATGTAAGGCATATTTTACGTCTTTATTCCTCAGACTATAGATCAAGGGATTCAACATGGGGATAACCAGGGTGTAAAATATGGGAGCCAATTTATCGGTGTCAAAGGAGGAACTGGACTTGGCCTGCATGTACATAAAGCTTAAAGTCCCGTAGAACACTACCACCACAGTCAGGTGAGATCCACAGGTGGAGAAGGCCTTGCGCCTGCCCTCAGCTGACTTCATCTTGAGAATGGCTGCAAGAATGAGCAGGTAAGAAACAAAAACTATTGGGAAGGATGAAATTAAATCAAAAGCTGCTAAGATGAGAATAATCAACTTGATTTCAAATGTGTTTGAGCAAAGCAAAGATAACAAGGGGAGACTGTCGCAGTAGAAATGCCTGATGACATTGTAGCCACAAAAGGATAAATTAAAAATCTTTATGGTGAGGAGAAGAGACACAAATGTGCTGTAGAGATAGGGAATCGCCACCAGCACCCAACAAGTCCTTTGTGACATGATGACTGTGTAGAGCAGAGGGTTACAGATGGCCACATAACGGTCATAGGACATTGCTGACAGAATAAATAGTTCACTATTTATGAACAGAATAAAAATAGCTAGCTGTAGAGCACAAAAATAGTAGGAGATTGTATTTTCATGAACAAAAAAATTTACCAACATTTTGGGTCCCACAGTTGTTGAGTAACCAAGATCAGTGATAGCCAGGTATCTGAGAAAAAAGTACATGGGAGTTTGTAGCCTGGAGTCTGTCTTGGTGAGGATTATGATGCCCAAGTTGCCCACCACTGAGATCATGTAGATGATGAGGAACAGCCCGAACAATGGAGCCTGCAGCTCTGGGCGGTCTGTGATTCCCATCAGAATGAATTCATTCAGCACTGTTAGATTATATTTGTCCATCTTGGTCTATCAGGAAACCTATTCTGGATAGAGACAGCAGCATAGTCAGTAGCTTTAATGTAGCATCCTCCAGTGGATTTTAGTACACAAATCCAGTATAAATAATATCAATTCGATCTTTCCTTATTAGGATGTTTGAATATTTACCCAATTTCCACGAATTTTACACACACACACACAAACACACTTTATAAATTAATGGATAGATTGATAGATGAAACAAAAATGGATAAACTGTTAAACTTCTGGGTGTTAGATACATGGATATTTATTGCACTTCCCTTAAAAGTTTTGTCTTTTTCATGTACCTAAAAAAATGTGAAAACATTTGAACTCTTTACTTCATTATCTTATGCAAACTCATGATTACAGTTGGCTCAGGAAGGAACAGTCAACATAGTAGATGAGTTTAGATAGATCATAATTGATCACAATGGAGATTATTTGTCTTCACAGATGAAAACATTCCTTTATATGTTTTCACCTCTGGTATACCTCCATTTGTAAGATATACAAAGTGGTATTTTGGGCAAATAACGTAAGTTATATGAATTTGTTTATCCCCGCCTCAATAATCATATTCTAACACTCTCCTTCAGCATTGTTATGAAGGATACATGAGAATTAAATGCTTCAATGTGTGTTTGTTACCAGAAAATTACCCTAAAAGTGTGAGTTTAGAATAGTTTATTTGTTCACCCACCCACCCATCTGTCCATCCATCCATCCATCCATCCATCCATCCATCCATCCATCCATCCATCCATCCATCCATCCATCCATCCATCCATCCATCCGTCTATCTGTGTGTCTGTATATCTATCTATCATATATTTGTCTCTCATCATCATCTTTTTTTTTGGATGTTGACAGTAATTCCTTGAAATGATTTTTTTGTTGTTAATTGTTTTGATCTTTAAGATATTTATAGGTAAATTCTCCTGGACTGTAACTTAAGTTCTCTGTCACCATTTTATTATGAATAAGTTCATTATGGTTCTATCCTTGTAACTGACCCCAGACCCACATTTCCATAACCTCTGTTCTATGACCGAAGTGTCTAAAACTGCCATTCTTTAGATGACTTTCTTTCTTAGCCTACTTAATTTAATTCTCCTCCAATTAAGCATTTGTATTATAACTGACACATTCAAAGATTTTTGTAACACATCAGATATATGGAGTTTTTCTCATGGAGAAACCTAGGATATATGAGTAAATCTGAACAAATAGTGAAACATTGATGTCATAAACTCTGCCTTGTAAAAAAATATTTTCTACTTTTTATGAAAAAAAAGTTAAAAAATCACGATATGACACAATAGCACAGGAGAAAAACATATATACTGATGATGACACATATGTGAATTACTGGAAGTTATTTAAAATCTACCTTAACCCGAAGCAACTTCCATTTAACATTGGAACTTCTATGTGCCATGAAAGATCACAGATTGATTTAATTATAATCTCAAAAAAAATGTATCTCAATATACTACAGATGTTTTAAAAATACAAGAATAGCCCTTCAGGTTAAGATAACAGAATTTTTGGTTTAAAATTTTGTGATGATCACTTCTTCCTATGTATGTGTGTCTATCTACCTATCTATTTATCTACCTATCATCTATTTATCTTTCTACCTAACTTGCATATATCTATTCCTGAACACTATAAGCAGAGCAGTCTCTGAGCAAACCATTAGCAAACAAATACAGACATTAAAATTCATAGCATTAAATTATAAAAGTGAATACATGAAGTCCACATTTATCTCATATAAAACTTACCGGGGACAGTGATGGAAAGCAGACAGAACTGAATCAAAATTCTTAATATTTTGCTGTGGCTTTGCTGTTGATTAAAATGGAGCCTTAAAAAATGTCACCAAAGTGTTCTAGATATTAGTAAAGCATGGCAGGGCATAGAAAATTTTGCTTTTTACCTGTAATGAATCCGTTTTGGCACCTGTGCTCTTCATAATATGGCATGGGGAAACAATTCATAGCTTTTTCTCAGCCCTTGAGGCTCTCCCTGAGGAGATAGCAAGCAATGTGTTAGTTATGTCTGAAGCCCTTGAAAACTTAAGCAAACATCTAGGGTGTCTGTTAATTTTCTAAACTATTTGTATTCACCAGGGAGTAGGTTTCTTTTAGATACATTTATTAATTTAACTAAGTTAACTCTTATACTGTTCCACCCAGGGACCTGGATTAAAAAAAAAAAATGAACTTTACGACAGGCCACTCAATATTTTCCTATTTCCACAATGTTCTCAAATGGAATAAAATTAGTACATTTCATATATATGATATGTTTTTTCCCTATATTTCTGTTTTTTTTTTTAATTTGCCGCTCCACGTTTTCTTTCATTGCAAATTATCTGCTTAAGACTCCTCTCTTATTTTACTTTATTAAATTAAGATATTTAATTTTATTAGGATGACTGAAAATGAAAAGAAACTGCTGCAAATATCCATTAATAATCAGAACATAAAATGTATGAAGTATGGATCTCTGAGAAATGAAAATTGTAAAAAATGAAATAAAAAACAGAAAGACGGATATACTAGGCTTAGTGAGCTGAAATGGATTGGTGTTGTCCATTTTGACTTGGACAATCATATGGTCTACTACACCAGGAATGACAAATTGAAGAGGAATGGCATCACACTCATCCTCAAAAAAGAACGTTTCAGTATCTATCCTGAAGTACAATGCTCTCAGTGATAGGATATATCCATATTCCAATGAAGAAGACCAGTTAATTTGGCTATTATGCAAATTTATCCACCAAGCACTAAGGCCAAAGATAAGGAAATTAAAGATTTTACCAGATTATGAAGTCTGAAATTAATCAAAATTGCAATCAAAATGCATTGATAATTGTTGCTGATTAGAATGTGAAAGTTGGAAACAAAGAAGAAGGATTGGTAGTTGGAAAATATGGCCTTGATGTTAGAAACAATGTCAGGCATTGCATGTTTGAATATTGTAAAACCAACAAATTCTTCATTATAAATAACTTTTTTCAACAACAGAAATGGAGACTATACACGTGGAACTCACCAGATGGAAAACACCAAAATCAAATCAACTGTATCTGTGAAAAGAAAATCTTTCTTTTGAAAAATGAGGAGAATCTCAATATCATCAGTTAGAACAAGGCCAGGGACCAAGCACAGGAGAAACCAACAATTGCTCATATGCAAGTTCAAGATGAAGCTGAAGAAAATTAGAGCAAAACATGAACTTGAGTACATGCAGCTTGAATTTAGAGACCATCTCAAGAATATATTTGACACATTGAACACTAATGACCAAAGATTAGACAAATTTGGAATGGCAGCAAGGACATCATACATGAACAAAGCAAAAAGTCATTGAAAAAAACAGAAAAGAAAAAAAATGGATGTCAGAAGAGACTCTGAAAATTGCTCTTGAACATAGGGTAGCTAAAGCAAATGGGAGAAACACTGAAGTTAAAAACTGAACTGAAGATTTCAAAGGGTGGCTTGAGAAGACAAATAAATTATTATAATGAATGTGCAAAGACCTGGAGTAGGAAAACCAAAAAGGAGGAACTCGCTCGACATTTCTTGAACTGAAAGAACTGAAGAAAAAATTTAAGCCATGTGAGTGTGTTATATGCTATGTTATTTATATCCCAATAAAAGGCTTTAAAAAATAACTGTAACGAGAATAAGCCAATTTATCTGACTTCTAGATGTGAACTAAGAGATTTACCCATGTATAAAGCTCTTTAAATGTGTAGAATCCCTGCTTATTCCAGTAGGTATTAAATGTCTTTATGGTTAAAAAAAAAAAAAAAATCATGAAAATATAATGACTTTGTAAAAAATAAAGCCTGGAAAAAATCTTCATATTTTGTTTCTTTATCAATTATTTTAAAATAAGTTAACAATTTCCATACAGTCAATTCATTCTGATGGTCAAAGAAAAGCTCCATGGAGAGGTAAGTTTTAAATATCAATATTTTCTATGAGACAATAAATGTTGAATTCTTATTTTGCCTACTTTAGGGGTGGATTATTTCTATTGCTCCAAATCATAAACTAATATTTTGAGCTAAAAATTATGTAAATAGACAGATGCATCTGATCTTGTACTTTGCTGTTATTTCATATATTGTGCAGGTTTGCTGGGATTTAAGTAATATAATATTTTTATTTTTCTCACCAAGGAGCCTATACAGGTTTGCTATTGTTTTTAGTTGCATTGTAAGAACAGCTATGAATACAAGATGAACTTCTGCTAGAATATGACATCACTGAAATGGAAACTACATATGTAGTGAAGGGTATGCCCCTCACAGTTCTCGGAATGTGCCAATCACATATGCTGGAAATTAGAATATCACTCTTCCTGTAACTTGACTCCTGTGACTTCCCTACCTGAAAGCATTTCTGTTCACCTCTCTACTGGTTTACTCTTTCTCCAGGGAATCCAGCAATGTACGTAGTACCAATTTGTCAATTCCCTCAGCCCCCTCTGTTTGGTGGTACCTTTCTCTAGATGAGAGATTACATGCAGATACTATTTGACACTTGGTGGGAGGGACCAGCCACTAGAGAAGGACATCAAGCTTAGTACAGTACAGGGTCAGTGAAAAAAAGGAAGACCCTCAATGAAGTGGATTGACACAGTGGCTGCAACAATGGGCTCAAACACAGCAATAATTGTGAAGATGGCTCAGGACCAGGCACTGTTCCTTTCTCTTGTACATGGGGTGTCTGTGAGTCAGAACCAACTCAAAGGCACCTAACAGCTATAAGTATTAAGATTATTGGGGACCATTAAATATTTTAATAAATCACAGGCTATTTCTTATTCTAACTGTAATAATGTTTAACTTGTATACTCAAGCTCCTCAGCTACTATTTTCTTTTTTTTCTCTTTGTCATATTTTCAGGACGTCCTTCAATGAAAAACCATATAGATGGATGACACAATTTTTTTTCCCCCTTCAGGTTGGTGGATATCCCTGAGTTGTATGTTATTCCCTTTGATCTGACGATTTCTGTGGTGGGAAGCTCTTAGATGTTTACATTAAACATGGAAATACTCAATATATTGCACATTGTCAGCTGGTTCTTTCACATCTTAATCTATATGAATGGCACAATCTACAATACCATGTTGCCCAACTGTCACAATTGCTTACAGTGCCTCTGCCTCTCCGTGTTGTATCATCTAGGAATGTTTTTCCCATGCATATAATGAAACACTCAAAAAGCAAAGGGATCACCCAAAATTAGCTCAAGAAAAAGGGTTTAATTTATTAAAAAAAAAAGTCCGGTAGCAGGGCCTGATGGCTCTTTTTTGTTCATTAGTTCAGCAATATCAAAGTTAATATATTTGTGAATCACTTGTGCTTAAATTATATTCCAAAAAAAAATCGAAGCTCACACCGCAATAGAGTCCAGGAAGCAGAAGATGATGGAGAATAAATCTTCTCCCCTTGGATCCCCCTTTTTAATAAAGTAACAACAATCTTGAAAAAACCCCAGCACACTTCTACAAATCATTAGCAATAGTGATTTAGCTCTTTCTCTTTTTTTTAATTCTACTTCTGTCTTAAATTTTAAAAGGTGGTTGAACTTCTCAAGGCAAAAGGTCATCAGTTCGAATCCATCAGGCTCTCCTTGGAAACTCTATGGGGCAGTTCTACTTTATCCTATAGGGTCACTATGAGTCAGAATCCACTCAACGGCAACAAGGTTTTGTTTGGTTTAGTGCTCATGACCATCATAGCCTTCCAAGTGCTTCAACATTTTAAAACTATTTATGCTCAAATGGCAATATAAAATGCACATTTTTTTAATATTCCAATGGACTATTTTTATTCAGGTTTCATTGGCTACACAGGGAATTTTATTTCATGATCATGAACCAAGAAAATAATTTAGACTTTTGAAGTTTCAATAAAATCCTAGAAATTTTAAAATAATAACAATAAACAAAAATACATGGAAAAATTTGAGGACTAACATGCTACAGCTATGTCCATAAGACTAGATAACTCTATCCTTACCACATAAAAGATCTTACTTGAATTAGAAATACAGCATGGTACAAACCACAGAACTATCTCATTTTGTCTCTCACAAGTAGGGTGGATAGAAGTCAATGAAAATAAAATGCATAATAAACATTGACCAAAGTTTAAGAAGGCCAAACCAACGAAACAGAGGCAGCAAACTTAACTCACCATAGAATATCTTGTTACCCAAGGAAATACACAGAAAATAATTGAAAAAAAAAAACATTTTAAAAAGTTGTTCATATATATGAGAAAAGATAACCCATTAAACAAAAAAGATAATTATTAAATAAGAACACCTAGTGGAGAATGGATTCCAAACTGGGAATCTTCTATGGTTGACCTTGAGAAATTTATGTTAATTGGTATATATTCTGATCTAGGCAAAAAAAAAGTCAAATGCAGCGCTAAACTTTTGAATTGCTAAATTGAAAGGTATGTTGAGTTAGCAGATTTATATGTCAAAGTAAAGGCACTGATGAGTAAAAGGTGGAACTCCAAGGTCTGCAATGGGGGCATTCAAGTAAATTCATATAACTGAGTTCTTTAAATCAGCACTTACTCTGAGACTTCTTGCAACCTGGCCCTGATCTAATATAGCCCTCAGAAGACTATGAAGACTAAAACAAAAGCCAAGGGCTTACAAACATACACACATACGTAAACACAAATGCTGACACAGCAAAGTTTGTTCTAATAGTTGAAAAAAACACCAGAATCGTTGTAACTACGCTTTTGTACCTAGTAATTTTTCCTATTCCCTCTCACCATATCCACTCTCCTTGCCTGATTTCATGTATCCAACATGTTCCCCTGGAGCCCTGGTGGCGCCATGGTTAAGAGCGTGGCTGCTAACCAAAAGGTCAGCAATTCAAATCCACCACCCACTCCTTGGGAACTCTATGGGGCTGTTCTACTTTGTCTTATAGGGTCACTGTGAGTTGTAACCAATTCAGGGAAATGGGTTTGGTATTTTCTAACACATTACAAAAAAAAAAAAAATGCACTGCTGTTGAGTAGATTACTACTCACAGCAACACTATAGGACAGAGTTGAACTGCCGCATAAGGTCTCCAGGGCTATAAATATTCATGGAAACAGATTGCCACAATTTTCTCCCAAGGAGAGACTGGTGGTTTGAACAACTGACCTTTCAGTTTGCAGTCGAGCACTTTAACCCCTGCACCACAAGGGCCCCAACACATTCTATTGTACTATAAATTGTTCTTAATTATTGTTTGTAATCCATCTCTCTCCTTCAAGGAAGCCAACGGTTTGTACACTTTTGTTCATCAGTGCACATAGAAGAGTGACTGGCACACAGAAGGCAATTTATAAATATATTTTGAATACATTTGTGCTCTCTATTCCCTATGGAGTCACATAGACAAGGTTTGAAGCCCGTGATGTAATTTATAGTAACCATATTTTTTTATATGATACATCAAAGTGCAGAACAGATATTGCATATTTTTTTCCATGTCCTATGTAGGGCATGTTTCACATCTTTGTTCCTCGAGCTATAAATCAAGGGATTCAACATGGGAATAACCAGAGTGTAAAATATGGAAGCCACTTTATCAGTGTCAAAGGAATGACTGGACTTGGGCTGCATGTTCATAAAGATTAAAGTCCCATAGGACACAACCACCACGGTCAGGTGGGATCCACAGGTGGAGAAGGCCTTGTGCCTGCCCACAGCTGAGTTCATCCTGAGAATGGCTATAAAAATGAGCAGGTAAGAAACAAGAACTATGAGAAGGGATGAAACCAAATCAACAGCTGATAAGATGAGAATAATCAATTCAATTTCATGGGTGTTTGAGCAGAGCAAGGATAACAAGAAGAGATTGTCACAGTAGAAACGATTGATGACTTTATAGCCACAGAAGGATAAATTAAAAATCTTTATGGTGACTAGAACAGAAATAAATGTGCTGTAGAGATAGGGGATTGCCATCAATACCCAACAAGTCCTTTGTGACATGATGACTGTGTAGAGCAGAGGGTTACAGATGGCCACGTAGCGGTCATAGGACATTGCTGATAGAATGAAAAACTCACTAGTTATGAACACAGTGAAGAAAGCTGGCTGCATAGCACAAAAATAATAGGAGATTTTATTTTCATCTACAACAAAATTTACCAACATTTTTGGTCCCACGGCAGTTGAATAACCAAGATCAGTGATAGCCAGGTGTCTGAGAAAAAAGTACATGGGAGTTTGTAGCCTGGAGTCCATCTTGGTGAGGATGATGATGTCCAAGTTGCCCACCACTGAGATCATGTAGATGATGAGTAATAGCCCAAACAATGGTGCCTGCAGCTCTGGGAGGTCTGTGATTCCCATCAGAATGAATTCATTGAGCACTGTCAGGTTGTGTTTGCCCGTCTAGGTCTATCAGGAAACCTATTCTGGATAGAGACAACAGCACAGTCAATAGGTTTTGTGTAGCATCATCTGGTAGATTTTTAGCATACAAAGGAAATAGCTAAATGAATAAGACAAATCTAAACTTTTCAATATAGGTATTTGAAAGTAAACCCACCTCCCACAAAGAAAGTACAGGTACATAAAAATAGAGAAAAAGACAGAGGGAAAGAAAGAGAAAGGTAACTATTTATCAACTGGGAAAAATTTGCCCCCACAGAACATTTGTCAATGTCTGGGACCTAAGAATAGGGTACTACTGGTATCTAACACAGTCCTGGGTTGTTACTAAACATTCTACTGTATACAGGGTAACTCCACACAATAACCAAATTTCCAGTCCAAATTGTCCCTATGGCAGAAGTTGAGAAACCCTGATATAAATATAGAGATGGAGATAGAGACAGACACAGATAAAGATGTAGGTGTGTGTGTACATGCACATGTAGATGTATGTGTAAATGTACATATACATGCACACATACATATACTTTGATGGGATTCCTGGTGGAGCAGTGGTTGAGCTTGGTTGATAACCAGAAAGTCAGCTTTTTGAATCTACCAGCTACTCCTTAGAACACCTATGGGGCAGTTCTACTCTGTCCTATAGGGCCTCTATGTGTCTGAATCAACTCAATGGGAGCAGGTTTGTCTTGTTTATTTATTTATTTTTATACATATAGATATACAAAACAAAAATTTAAAAAAGTTAAAAATTTTAGGTGTTAAGTATATGGGTGGTTAGTAAACTTTCTTTTTTTCATTTATATACTGATGATTACATAATGACATTTATAAAATTATAATACATACATTAATTTCATTATAAAAACTTTAATGCAATTTCCCAGAATATGTGAAAACATTTAATATGCCTTTCTTCAAAACATGGTCCTTTAAAAGCCCTTTTGTCACAGCTGGTGCAGTGTGAAACAACATACTTGACAATTATTGAACACAAGGAAAATCTAATAGGTTGTGGTGGGAATTACCTGTCTTTTACAGGGAAATATTCCAGGTGGTAGACCCATCATGTAGATATAGTCTCTGTTATACCTTCACTTGTGGGTTATTGAATAAAACACCTTAATCTATTTATCCACATCTACAAAATGACCATGTCATTTCAGTGTTGTTGGAAAAATAAATGAGGATTAAATGTTTCAATTCATTTAAGATATGTGGACGTAACTCTCAAATATCGATTGTACAATGTTTTTGTGTTTTTAAAATTATGACAGTAAGTTACCTGAAAGGAGTTTACATATGTACATAGTAAATTCTTCTAGTGTGACGTAGCTTCTATGTCAGGGTTATGATGATGAGTAGGTTGAGTAGCATGTTATCCATGTAAGTGACCCCAGCCCTTCCCTCCCCCACCCCCAACTCTACGACTAATATTGGACCATCAGTGCACCAATCTTCTGGATTATATATTTCCACTTTACTTAAAAATTTTTTATTATAAGTTGAGGGACTGCTAACCTAAAGGTCTGCTGTTCAAAACCACCAGTGGTTTCGTGGCAGAATGATGTGGCAATCCGCTACCATAGAGATTTATAGCCTATTTACAGCTGTGGGATCACTGCTGAGACAGAATTGACTTGACAGAAGTGTGTTTTAATATAAATTTACTTAAAATATGTCCTAACCTAGGAGTATTTTCATTACAACTAACATATATGAAGTTGTTTGTAACGAATCGGATATATTTTTTCATGGAAGATATAGTTTCTCACAGAGAGGAAATTTGAGCAAATTGGGAGGAAGTGAGTTCAGTCACTGATTTTAAGTAATTAACTTTCACTAAAAAATTCCATTTGTATAAAGAATTTCTCTCTTTATTTTAATATGCTTTATGTATTAAATTATACTTGAGTGGGATATAAGGAGAGCTCAAAGCCAGCTTACAACTAAGGATTTTAAGGGACATCAATATCGGAGGCTGAATACCTGCGGCTTCATAATTCCACTGCAGTATTTTTTAATGCTGTATATGCTTTCATATTCAAGCTCTATTATTCACGTATTAGGCCACCTGGGTGGCGCAGTTAAGCACTCAGCTATGAACTGAAAGTTTGGTGGGTTGAGTCCACTCAGAGGTGCCTTAGAAGAAACGTCTACTTCTGAAAGGTCACAGCCCGTTGAAAACACCTGTGGAGCACAGTTGTCTGACACGCATGGGGCAGCTCTGAGTCAAAACTGACTCCAGAACATATTTTTTTTTTCCCATTCGATTTTTATTCATACAATTACTTACATAAAGTAAAAATATTATTTAGACATTATGACAATGTTTCAAAGATGCTTATGAGCGTTTAGCCTCTGAAACAAAGTGTGAATATTTGAAAAAAATATGAAAAAAAGGGAGAGAGATCCTAGCCTCAGGCACTGTTGAAAGGCAGAATGCACACAGAACTGACTCAGAAATTCTAATATTTTGCAATGACTGCCATTGAATAAAGATGGATGGGACCCTGTAAGTATCACTGAAACATCCTGGGTATTGGTAAAAAATATATAAACAGTCTATCTTTTTACCTGTAATGAAGCCTCTGTCTTGACTCCCCCAAGTTTCCTAACAGGGCGGTGAGAAGAATTTATGGATTTTTTTTTTTACCCTTGGAGGTTCTCCCTGAGGAGACGACAGGCAATTTGGTGATTGTTCCTGAAGCATTTGAAAGCTTAACAAAATACCTGGGGGTGGTTTGTTAATTGTCCAGGATATTTTGTATTCACGAGTGACCAAATTTTTATTCATATAGTGTGTATGCATGTCTATGTTTATCTATTTCATGTAGTCTTGCATTTTACTCTTTGTTAACATTCCATTTTTACCACACAGGGATCAGGATTAAAATATTGTATCTGTAAAACAACTATAAATATTCCTCATTTCTACAGTGTTCTCTTCAAATGGATGACAAAATGAAGATGCGCTTAAACACTTTCTCAATGCATTATTCAAAAGACTTAAATGGAATAAAAGTAATTCATTGTGCATATGTGACATATTACTTCCTAGTTCACTGTTATTTTTATTATTGTTGCTGTTATTGCTATTCTCGGGTTGTTTTTTGTTTGTGTGTTTGTTTGTTTTTTTTTTGACCTAAAGAACAGAAATGTTACCCTTGCCTCTCATTTCAGGGTTATTTGCCATCATCTGTCTGCTTAGGTTTTTTGATTCTTTTATTATATCTCAATAGTGTATATTTTCCCATTATGTCCTATCCTCTTTCCGAAACATCTTTCTCACCTTCACACATACTCAGCTGTGCTTGACATATGCTCTATCATATCCATATACGCTTGTGTCTTAGTCTGGATTCCCTAGAGAGGCAAAACCAGTAAAGCGTATAAATATGTGTACAGAGAGATTTTATATCAAGGAAATGGCTCACATGGCTGTTGAAGTTGGAACGTCCCAAGTCCTTGGATCAGGATAGAGGCTTCTGATTCATGTAGCCGCAAGGGCTGGGTAACCCAACATCTGCCAGTCAGGCAGCAGGGCTCTTGCTCGCAGGCTGGGAAGATGGAAGAATCCCCAAATTGGCAGGCAATACTGCAGGGAAGCTGCTGGTTCAATTCCCAAGAACCAGAGGTCATACAAACAGGAGCTAACTGCAGGTTGCAGAGTGAGCAAAAGCCAATGATCTTTGCCAGAATGTCTGCTTATATTTGATGCAGGCCACACACCCATGGAAACTTCCTTTCAACTGATTGGCTACTCACAGCAGATTCTATCATGGAGGTGACCACATTATATCAAATCTCATTGTGAAAGTGATCACATCATAGGACTGCCAAACCACTGAGAACCATGGCCCAGTCAAGTTGACACACAACCTTAACCTTGTAAAGTGTGATGTTTTGTGTGTAATGTTTTACTATGAATATATATTTATTGTGATATAAATTTTTGATGCATTTCCTCATTTTAAATGTGATGTATCCATTTGTGACTCTTTTTTTTTGCTTATTTATGATCTATAATGGTATGTGTGTATATATATATATATTTCTTTTTTCACTTATCTATTCTTTAATGGAAGAAACACTGGTGTCACAATGTTTAAAAACTCACTGTTAACCAAAAGGTTCCTAGTTTTATCCCACAAGCCATTCCAGAGAAAAAAGACCTGACCATATCATCCATAACAGTCTAGGCAACCCAAGGTGTGTTTCTACTCTGTTCTGTTGGTTGCTATGAGTCGCAATCCCCTTGACAGTACCTAACAAAACAAAAATTCTTTAATGGTAGATATTGTGTCCAACAGAACATTGTCCGACTTTCTAGCTTTGGACATGTCATCAGGAAAGACCATTTTCTGGAGGAGGACATCATATTTGGTGAAGTAGAGAGCCAGTGAGCCTGAGGGTCCTCTATGAGATGGATTTACACATTGGCTGCAGCAACGGACTCAAGCATACCAACGATTTTGAGGATAGCCCAGGGCCCACAGTGTTTTGTTCTGTCATACATAAGGTCGCCATAAGTTAGAGTCAGCTCAATGGCAGATAACAAAAACCTTTTGAGATAGACTTTTTTCACTTCACATGACTCTACTGAGGTCCAGCCATGTTGTTGTATGCATCAATGAATTTTTTCTTTTATTGCAGATTATTATTTCATGTATAAATTTACTACAGTTTACTTAACCATTCAGCCATAGAAAGAAATTTTAAGTTGTTACCAGGTTTTAGTTATTACAAATAATGTTTCTGTATTTTTTTCTTTTTTTGAATTGTTATTTAGGTGAAAGTTTACAAAGCAAATGAGTTTCTCAGTAAACAGTTAATACACAAATTGTTTTGTGACATTTGTTGCCAACCCTGTAATGTGTAAATGCTCTCCCCTTTTTTACCCCAGGTTCTCTATTTCCATTCCTCCAATTTTCCTATCTCTTCCTACCTTCTCACCTTTGCTTTTGGGCTGGTGTGCCCATTAGTCTGGTATACATGATTGTAATATGAAGTACATCTTCATGAAGCACGTAACTCATGTGCATTATTGTTGGCACCATAGAACTGTTGAATCTGTGGTTGAAGGATGAAACTCGGACTGGCTTCAAAGTTGAGTTAAAAGGGTGTCCAGGGGCCATAATTTTATGATTTCTCTAGTCTCTGTTAGACCAACAAGCCTGTTTGTGTGTGTGTGTGTGAATTTGAATTTTGTTCTATATTTTTCTCCCTGTCTGTCTGGGACTCTTTATCGTGATGCCTGACAGAGCAATCAGTGCTCATAAGTGGGCACTGTCTAGTTTTTCTGGGCTCCATCTGGTGGGGGTTATGGTAGTTATGGTCCATTAGTGATCTTTCCCTTGTGTCTTTGGTCTTCTTCATTCTCTTTTTCCAGCCAGAATGGGACCAGTAGATGTATCTTAGATGGCTGCTCACAGGTTTTTAAAACCCAGCCTCTACTCACCACAGTTTGGTTGTACAACATTTTCTTACAGACTATGTTATGCCAGTTGAGCTAGATGTCCCCTGAGACCATGGTCCCCAGCCCTCAGCCCAGTAGCTCTGGGCACTTGGATGTGTCTGTGAAGCTTGTATGACTTTGCCCTAGTCAAGCTGTGATGATTTCCCCAGTATTTTGTACAGTCTTACACTTCACCAAAGTTACCACTTAATTTGTATAAGGGTTAATGTATGAACAGAAGTTTTCATTTCTCTGGGATAGGTCCTTGGCATCAATCTTGGGGTAGGTCCTTGTCATCAATCCTGCCTGATTTAGGAACTTCTCAGATCCAGGACTCTGGGTCCAAAGGACGTGCTCTTCTCTCAGAGCTTTTTCTTGGTGACATCAGGTCCCACTTCTCCCAGCTTGCTTCTCTCTTTTATATCTCAGAAGAGTCACTCAAAATACAACTTAATCCTGTAGGTTGAGTCCTTCCTCATTAACAGAACTGCCTCTAATTCTGCCTTATTAACATCTTAATGGTTAGAATTTACAAAAAGTAGGATAATCACATCAGATCCCAAAATGTTGGACAACCACACAATGCTGGGAATCATGGCCAAGTCAAATTGAAACATATTTTGGGGGATGCAACTCAATTCATTGCCAATATTAAATCTAAGAAATCCTCAAATGCATTTATGGAATCAATGCAACTCCACTTAAACCCAAATAGCTTTTTTTTCTTATGAACCAATAAGCTGAAAGTAAATTCACAAAGAAATGCTGTTAACTTTAATTGTATAACTTATTGTAGGCTTTATTAGGTATTATACAGAAACAAACATCATATATTAATAAAAACAGTTTCACTTCTTCCTTTCCAACCTGGATGTTTTCTATTTATTTATTTTTTATTGCCTTATTGTATTGACTATACCCATAAAATGTCAGATTTGGTAAGGTTAGATTTACATGTTTTATTCTTGGTGTTACTGAGAATTTATTCAATCTTTCATACCATGCATAACGGTACCTATAAGTTGTTCATGGGTGCCCTCTATCAGTTTGAGTAAGTTCCATTTCAATATTGTTAGTAGCTGAGGTTAGGTGCTGTCACGTTGGTTCCAACTCATAGTGACCCTACATGCAACAGAACAAAACACTACTCTGACTTGCATCATCCTTCCAATTATTATGTTTAAGTCATTGTGGCAACCACTGTGTCAGTCCATTTTGCTGATGGCCTTCCTCTTTTTTCTGACCCTCTACTTTATCAAGCATGATGTCCATCTCCAGGGACTAGCCCCTCCTGATAACATGTATAAAATATGTAAGACGAAGTCTTTTTACCCTTGCTAGTAAGAAATATTCTGGCTGTGATTCTTCCAAGACAGATTTGTTCTTTTTTTGGCAATCCATGGTATATTCAATATTCTTAGCCAACACCACAACTCAAAGGCATCGATTCTTCAGTCTTCCTTATTCATTGTTCAGCTTTCACACGCATGTGAGCTGAATAAAATTCCGTGGTTTAGCTCAGGCACAACTTTTGTCCTTAAAGTGATGTCTTAGCTTTTTAATACTTTAAATGGGTCTTCTGCAGCAGATTTGCTCAATGCAAAGTGTCTTTTGATTTCTTGACTGCTGTTTCTCCTTTTATCATGATGTTGCTAATTGGTCCAGTTATGGGGATATTTCTTTTCTTTATGTTGAGGTACATTCCATACTGAAGGCCACGGTCAAGTTCCCTTCACATTCTGCAACCAGGGTTGTATCATCTACATATCGCAGGTTGTTAAGGAGTCTTCCTCCAATCCTGATGCCCTGTTCTTCTTCATGTAGTCCAACTTTTCAGATTATTTGCCCAGCATGCATATTCAATAAGTATCGTGGAATGACACAACCCTGACACACACCTGTCTTGACTTTAAAACACGCAGTATACCACTTCCTTTTGGTCTAAGTACATGTTCCTCATGAGCACAATTAAGTATTCTGGAATTCTTAGTTTCTCAATGTTATTCATAATTTGTTATGATCCATACAGTAGATGCCTTTACAGAGTCAATAAGACACAGGTAAACATCTTTCTGGTATTCTCTGCTTTTAGCCATGATCCACCTGACATCAGCAATGACAACCCTTGTTACATATCCTTTTGCCTGGCTTGAATTTCTGGAAGTTGCCTGTTGATGTACTAACCAACCCTTTTGAATGATTTTCAGCAAAATTCTAACCATTGTTTTAGACTAATGATACAGTTCAGTAATTTCTGCACTCTCTTGGGTTAATTTTACATTAGTTTGGTCAAAATTTTATCACAACATTGGGACTTTTAAAATATTTTTCTACATCTATTTATGTGGCTTTTTTTTTTTCATTTCTAATTAGTTATTATGGTAAATGGTAAATGTCATTAATTGATTTTTTAAAAAACAAACCGTGCATTCTTGGGGTACATCTAATTTGATATATTATTGTCTTTATATATTTCAATACTCAATTTCTTAATTTTTTTCACATATTTGCTCTGTTGTTTTCTTTTAATGCTTCTGTCTACATTTGATATCTGAGTAAAGCCATCCTCCTATAGCAAATGGAAATATACCTTCCTTTTCAGTTTTCTAGAAGAGTTTGTGGAGAATTGGTTAATTTTTTTTCCCTAAATGCTTAATAGAATTTTCCAATCAAGACACTTGGACTTGATTGGGGATGAGAACTATCTTAAATTTAAATTTCTATTTTGGTAACCTCTTTATCAATTTTTTTTTTTTCCTCATGTGTCTCCTAGTCTCTATATACACGGAAACATATCATACCCCTCCTTGTATGGTCCTACCCTAAAACTCAGGCTGATTTTTTTTTTAATAGGCAACCTTAGTGTATCTAAAATTTACTTTATTTTTCCTCATTACAAATTTGTTGGATATTAAAGGAATAAAAATAAGCAAATATGCATGGAAACCTAGGAGGGAATATGGAGCAACTATGCCCAGAAATCATGGCAAATATGTAAAATGCTACAAATCGCATCTCACTGACTGGAAACACAACATATTTCAAACCATGGGTTATCTCTTTTTGTTTCTTCCAAGTAAAGTAATCAACGTGATGAATTCAGACAGTAGATCCTGATCAAAATATAGTGTACACTCTTATTAACTAAATTTGAGAAAATTTAGCCCCCAAAACAAGGCTAGGCCCTAACCTGTCAAACAATAGACTTCTTGTGCAAGGTTACATAAACAATTAGAAAATGTTTTCTAAACAATTATAATTATTATTTGCTAGAAGGATAAGGTGGAAACCCTGGTGATGCAGTGGCTAAGTGCTACAGCTGCTAACCAAGAGGTCGGCAGTTCGAATCCACCAGGCAGTCCTTGGAAACTCTATCAGACAGTTTTACTCTATCCTATAGGGTCCCTATGAGTCGGAATCGATGCAACAGCAGTGGGTTTTGGTGGGTTTAGAGGGATAAGGATAATAATTTGAGACAAAAGCTTGCAATTAAGAACCAATATTATGAGGTAGAGAAAAAAATGTAAAAACCTGGAAACTTCGGTGAATAACCTCAATAAATTTATCCTAACTGATATATACACTGATAAAGAAAAAATGAATTGATTTAGACAAACCAGATACTGAGCCGATCTTTCTGAATATAATGTATTTATTTTGTTACTGTTTATATTATATTCAGATGACTGAGTACTTCAAATCATCCCACCACACTGTGTAGCACAAAAATAATGGGATAGATACATGATTGATAACAATGGGGATTATTTGTCTTTATACATGAAAATATTCCTAGAGATACAAGTCTAAAGATATAGCCTCTGCTGTAACTCCATTTAGAGCCCCGCTGGTGTGGTGTTTGAGAGTTCTACTGCTAACCAAAAGGTCGGCAGTTCAAATCCACCAGCTGCTCACTGGAAAGCCTATAGGGGCAGTTCTAATCTGTCCTATAGGGTCGCTATTTATCTGAACTAACTTAAAGGCACCTAACAACAACAGCAATATACCTCCATTTGTGATATATGCAAAGCGGTAGTTAGGGGAAATAACCTAAGTTATGTGGATCTGTTTATCCTCTCCTGAAAAATCATATTCCAAACTTTCTTGCAGGGTTGTTAGGAAGCATAAATGAGAATTAAAGGTTTCAATGTGTCTATGATACCTGAAAGTAACTCTAAAATAGGGTGTGCCTAGTATTATCTATCTATCCATCCATCTATTTATCTATCTGTTTGTCTGTATTTCTACCTATCTGTCATCTGTGCATCACCATCATCATCTGTCTTTATTGGGATGTTGACAGTAATTACTTAAAATGAGTTTTTGGTTGTTGTTAATTGTTTTAATCTTTAAAATATTTAAAAGTAAATTCTTCTGGACTGTGAATTAAGTTCTTTGTCATTGTCATGGATTGAATTGTGTCCCCCCAAAAATATGTTTCAACTTGGTTAGTCTGCAGTTCCCAGAATTGTGTAGTTGCCTTCCATATTGTGATTTTAATTTTATGTTGAGAGAATTAGGGCGGGGTTGTAACACCACCCTTACTCATGTCACTTGATTCAAGGTAAAGGGAGTTTCCCTGGGGTGTGGCCTGCACCACCTTTTATCTCTCAAGAGATAAAAGGGAAGCAAGCAGAGAGTTGGGGACTTCATACAACCACGAAAGCAACTCCAGGAGCAGAGCGCATCCTTTGGAGTCCCTGCATCTGAGAAGACCCCTGACTAGGGGAAGTTTGAGGACAAGGACCTTCCTCCAGAGCCGACAGAGAGAGAAAGCCTTCCCTCTGAGCCAATGCCCTGAATTTGGACTTGTAGCCTACTAGACTGTGAGAAAATAAGTTTGTTAAAGCCATCCACTTGTGGTATTTCTGTTATGGCAGCACTAGATGACTAAGTCACCATTTTCATGATGAATAGGTTCATTAGGATGCTATCCTTGTAACTGACCCCAGCCCTGCATTCTGTATAACATCAGTTTTATAACTTAAGTGTTCAAAAGTGCCATTCTTTAGATTACTTTTTTTGTTGGTCTACTTAAAATATTTTCTTCTCCAACTGAGCATTTGTATTACAAAGGACGCATTCTAAGTTTTTTGTAACAAATCGGATATATATTTTTTTCTCATGGAGAAACCTAGGACATATGAGGAAACCTGAGCAAATAGTGAAATATTGGTCATAAAACAATCCCTTGTAAAAAAGTATCCTCTACCTCTTATGAAAAAAAAGTTAAAAAAATCACTATATGACACAATAGCATAGGAGGAAAAGAAAATACACTGTTGATGACATATATGTAAATTACTGGAAGTTATTAAAATCTGTCTGAACATAGAGCAGCTTCCATTAGACCCTGGAATTCCTATGTACCAGGAGATATCACAGACAAACATCAGCAAAAAAATGTGTGTGAATATGTCATAGATGTTTTAAAAATAGAAGAATAGACCTACAGATTAAAATAATGGAATTGCTGGTTTAAAACTTTGTGAATCACTGCTTCCTAGATATGTACATGTGTCTAGCTTCTATCTACCCGTCCATCCATCTATCTATCTGTCTGTCTATTTATCTGTCTGTCTATCTATCTATCTATGTTTCTATCTATCAACCTATCTGTCTGTTTACCTGGCATACAACTATTCCTGCACTCTTTGAGCAGAGCAGTCTCTGAGTAAACTATTAGCTAAGAAAAGCAGACATTAAAATCCACAGGATTAAACTATAAAAGTGGATACATGAAGTCCACATTTAATCATAAAAAACTTACCAAGAATTATGGTAGAAAACAGACAGAATTGAATTAAAATTCTAAATATTTTTCTGTGGCTTTATAATCAATTAAAAATGAGACGTTGAAAATGGCACTAAAATATTCTAGATATTAGTAAAACATGGCACTGCCTAAAAATTTCTACCTTTTACCTGTAATGAATCTGCTTTGGTACCACATGCACTTCTTAACATGACATAGTGGGGACAATATATAGCTTTCTGTCAGTCTTTGAGGCTTTCCCTAAGGAGATACCAAGTAATGTGTTAATTATGTCTGAAGCACTTGAAAGCTTAACAAAACGTCTAGGGCGTCTGTTAATTTTTAAACAATTTGTATTCACTAAGGAGTAAGTTTCTTTTAGACGCATTTATTCTCATTTACCTTTTAATCTGTCCCTCCCAGGCATCTGGATTAAAACATTTTACCTTTAGGACAGATCACTCAATATTCATCAACTTCCATAATGTTTTCAAATGGAATATAATCAGTACATTTCATATATATGATACACCATTTCTTGTGTGTTTTCTGTACTTTCGCTATCTTTGGACCTTGGGGACGGTTATCAGTCACTCCAACTTGTCCTTTTATTGCAAATTTTTTGTTTAAGTCTTCTCTCTTATTTTATTTTATTAGATTAAGATACTCTATTTTATTGGCATTACTCAAATTGAAAAGAAACAGCTGCAAAAACCATTAATAATTGGAACATGTAGGAAGTATGAATTTTGCAAATTGGAAATAATAAAATATATGAGATGGAATGCATAAATATGGATGTTCTAAGCAATATTGAGCAGAAATAGACTGGTATTGTCCATTTTGAAACAGACAATGATATGGTCTACTATGCCTGGAATGACAAATTGAATAGGAATGGTATCACACTCATCTTCAAAAAGAACTTTTCAAGACCTATCATGAAGTACAATGCTGTCTGTGATAGAACAATATGAAGAACAGACACTATTACTATTATTCAAATTTACCCACCAAGCAATGATGCCAAAGATGAGGAAATTGAAGATTTTACCAACTTATGAAGTCTGAAATTCATCAAAATTGCAGTCACGATGCAAAGATCTCATGTTGGAATATTGCAAGACCAACGAATTCTTCATTACAAATAACCATTTTCAACAACATAAACGGAGACTATATATGTGGACCTTGCCAAATGGAATACACGGGAATCAAATCAACTACATCTGTGGGAAAAGATGATGGAGAAGCTCAATATCTTCAGTCAGAACAAAGCCAGGGGCCAAGGACAGAACAGATCATTCATTGCTCATATTCAAGTACAAGTTGAAGCTGAAGAAAATTAGAGTAAGTATACAAGAGCCAAAACATGACCTTTAGTACATCCAGCGTGAATTCAGAGATCATCTCAAGAATAGATTTGGCACATTAAACACTAATGACCAAATATTAGACAAGTTTGGAATGACATCAAACATCATGGATGAAGAAATCAAAAGGTCATTAAAAAGAGAGGAAAGGAAGAGAAAACCAAAATGGATGTCAAAAGAGACTCTGAAACTTGCTCTAGAATGCAGAATAGCTAAAGTGAAAGGAAGAAATACTGAAGTTAAAAACTGACCTGAAGATTTCAGAGGCCAGCTCAAAAAGACAAAGTGAAGTATTATAATGAAAGGTACAGAGATCTGGAGTTAAGAAGCCAAAAGGGAAGAACCTGCTTCACATCTCTCAAGCCGAAAGAACTGAAGAAAAAACTGAAGGCATGTGGATGAATAATATGTTATTTATGTCTTAATATAAAAAAAAAAGGTTTTAAAAATAAAAGTAACACGAAAAAAAATTTATCTGACTTTCTAGATGTGAAATAAGAGATATATCCATACAGCAACGGGTATGGGATCCATCTATGAAGCACTTTAAAAGATGCAGAACCCATGCTTAATTAGGTATATACTAAATGTCTTTATTAGAAAAATCATGAAAATTTAATGACTTTGTAAAAAATAAAGCCTTGAAAAAATCCCTGTATTTTCTTTCTGTATCAGTTATTTGAACATAAATTCACAAGTTCCAAAGAAGAAATTTGTAGTGGTCATCAAAGAAAAGTTCCATGAAAAGATGAGTTTTAAAAATGCCAACATTTTCTATGAGAGAATAAATGTTGGATTTTTATTTTGCCTATTCTAGTGTTGGATAATGTCTATTGTTCCAAATAATAAACTAATATTTTGAGCCAATAATTATGTAAATACAGAGACACATCGGATCTTATACTTTGCTGTTATTTCATATATTATGTTGTATATGATTGCTGTTATTTAAGTAATATAAAACATCATACTAAATATTTTTATTCTTCTCATCAAAGACTATACAGGTTTGTTATTGTTGTTGGTTGTCATTGTACATAGGTAAGATTGGCTATCAACACAGGATGAATTTCTGCTAGAATATGGCACAGTGGAAACTGGGAGAAACACCACATGTTATTGTGAAGGGCATGCTCCTCTTAGTTCTAGGAATGTGTCATTCACATAAGCTGAAAATTAGAATATCTTTCCTCCTGTAACTTGAATTCTGAGCCTTTCCTATGCCCTGGCATTTCTGTTCACCTCTCCACTGGCTTACTCTTTGTCCAGGGAATCCATCAATATATGTACTACCAATTTGTCAATTCCCTCACTCCCCTCTGTTTGGTGGTAACTTTCTCTTACAGAGAAATTATATGCAGGTACTATTTGACACTTGGGAGGAGGGACCAGTCCTTGGAGAAGGACATCATGGTTGATACAGTAAAGAGTCAGTGAAAAATAGGAAGATCCTTAATAAGATGGGTTGACAAAGTGTCTGCAACAATGGGCTCAAACACATCAAAGATTGTGAGGGTGGTACAGGGCCAGGCACTCTTTCATTCTGCTGTTCATGGAATTACTGTGATCACAACCAACTCCATGGCACCTAACAGCTACAATAAGTGTTAAGATTATTGGGGATCATTAATCATTTCAATGAATCTCAGATAATTTCTAATTCTAACTGTAATAATATTTAACTTGTATATCAAGCTCCTCAGTATTTTCTCATCATTCTGTCTGTTTCTTTTTGTCTCTCTTATTTTCAGGAACTTCTTCAATGAAAGACTATATATAAGTGGATTAGACAAATTTCTTTGGGTTGATGTATATCACTGAGCTGCCTGTCATTCCTTTTGGCATGTATGATTACTGTGGTGGGAAGCACTTGGATGTTTACATTAACCATGGCAATACCCAATAGATTGCACATTTTCAGCTCATTCCATCACGTCTTAGTCTGTATAAATGGCACAACATACAATGCCATGATATGCAATCTTCGCAATTGCACGTGATTCTGCCTCTGCCCATTGTATTATCTAGAAATGTTTTCCCAGGTATGTAGTGAAAAACTTAATAAGTAAATGGATCGCTCAAACATTAGCTCAAGGAAGAAGTTTTACCTTATTTAAATAAATAAATAAATATTCCTGTACTGGGGCCTGAAGGTTCTCATTCATTCAGTAGCTCAGCAAAATCAACGTCAATATTTTTGCCAATCTCTTGCCTTAAAATTAAATTTCCCACAAATTGAAGCCCACACAGCAACAAAGTCTAGAAAGTAGAAGACAGTGGAGAATAAATCTCCTCAGAAACCTCTTTTTAAGAAAGTAACATGAGTCTTGACAAGTCCCTGGCCAACTTCTACAAATCATTAGTAACAGTGATTTAGTTCTTTTTTTCTTTTTTCTTTTAATCTACTTCTATCCTTATTTTTAAAAGGTGGCTGAATTTCTCAAGGCAGAAATTCACAAATCGTTTCTTAAAATGGGAACTTCCTTGTTTATTTATTTCTAACATCTTCTTTACTAAACCAAAAAAAAAATAAACAAATTCTTGCTGTTCAATTGATTCCAACTCAGACCAACCCTATATGACAGGCTAGAACTGCCTCCTAGGTTTCCAAAGAGCAGCTGGTGAATTTGAACTGTTGACCTTTTGGTTAGTAGCTGAGCTCTAACCACTGTGTCACCATGGCTCCTGTTCCTTACTATTTAATGATAATTCCTCCCCCACTGCACATTTATTATAAACCTGCCCAGGCTATATCCTGCATTCACTTTGTGAAGGTTTTCCATTATTTAGTTTAAGCAAGTCCTGCATCCAAAATGAACCGATTAACTTGCTAAGTCAACTTATTAATTCATTGTCTTTATTGAATTTATTTTCTCCCCATTGTCCTAGGTATTCACTATTTTAAGAACCCCACTGCTATTTCTCTTCTTTTAATCTGATACTCTCTGGGATGACATTATTAAAGCAGAAAATGAACACTAAGAAGTAAGTTAGAGTAGCTATTATGAGCCTGGAACCTGGAGCCAGACCGTGTTTGAAACTTGATTCTAATGCTTAAGACCGCTATGAACTTGGACTATTTATTTATTCTTCATGAGTTGAACTTGCTTCATTTATTTACCCTCTCTGGATTTCCATTTTATCGTCTAAAAATGTAAAAATAATAGAACCTACATTACAGAGCTGTTGTGATAATTAATTAAATAATTAAGAATGGCTATTTTTTTTTTTTTTTATGGTATACCATTCAATAAATATGAGATATTATTACCTGGAAGTGCTCACTGTTGCTGGTTGAAAACCCCAGGTTCTGCTTGGCATGACTTGAATCAGCCAATAAATCAGAGACTGAGATTGGAGTTTAAAAAAAAAAAAAAGCCACATTTATTTTGTTGTACAAGGGAAGGAAATAGGGCTGCTTCTGCCAGGACCGCTCATTGAGGGTGAGGGGAAAGCTTACTTTTAGGGGGTTTACATGTAGGAAAGGCATACAAGCTATATCAGTAGCATTATTAACCATACTACGCAGCCACAATGCGATTTACATATAACTTCATGCATTGTGTGTTCAGAATATGGGGGTTAAACTCCACCCAGAGAGAGGAAAATTACTATACATGAGGTCCTAAAGGTCATCCTGAATGTCAACATGATGCCTAAACCAGTTTCTGCCTATTTCCTCTACTTTGGGGCAGCAGTTAAGGAGAGAGGAACCAGGATTTCAATGTAAAGCTATGGTGCTTGCCAAGCAAGCTGCTCAAGGCAGTGGAGTTTTCTACAGCCTGGGAAGTATTGTCTTATCATGACCATCTTCACCTTCTAATAGGTTCAACCTTTTAAACATAATTATGCTACGTGACAATATAACCTGTACCTTTTTATTATATCCCAAGGAACTACTTTTATTCAAATTTCACTGGCTACTCAGGGGATATTATTTCATGATCATGAGCAAAGAAAATAATTCAGACTCTAGTAGCATCAGATATATCCAAAAGCTTGAGGAGTAACATGGAACAATTATGTCTGTAAGGCAAGATAACTGTATTCTTGCCACTTGACAGACCTTACTTGAATTAGAAATACAACAAGGTGCAAGCCATGAGATTACCTCATTTTGTCTCTCACAAGTAGGGTGAATAACAGCCAGTGAAAATATTGTGCATAATAAACATTCACCAAATATTACAAAAGCCAAAACAATGAAAGAGAGGCAACAGACTTAACTCATCATAGCATATCCTCTTCCCCAAGGAAACACACCAAAAATGATTGTACAAATATTTTAAAAAGTTTTTCAAATAGATGAGAAAAAATAACAAGCCATGAAACCAAAAAGATAATTATTAAATAAGAACAACCAGTGAGCAAAGGATTCCAAACATGGGAGCATCTATAGATGGCCTCCAGAAATTTAGCATAATTAGTAAATATTCTGATTTAGGCAAAGTGAGTTGATTAAAACAAAGTCAGCTGCAGAGCTGAACCTTTGGACTGCTAAATCGCAAGATGTGTTGCGTTAACAGATTTACACGAGATGGTAAAAACATTAGTAAGAGTGGAACTCCAAGGTCTGGAATGTGGGCATTTGAGCAAATTAATATAACTGAGTACTTCAAATCATTATGCTACAGTGAGACTCCTTGAAACCTGGCCCAAATCTAATACCCTTCTCAGAAGATGATGAAGGGTAAAACAGAAGGCAAAGGCTTGCACAAACACACACATAAACAAACACATATGCTGACACTGCAAAGTTTATTCTAAAGGTTGACGAGAATCATTGTAACTGCACTTCCGTACCTAGTACTTTTTCCCACTCCCTCTGGACATATCCACTCTCCTTGCCTGATTTCATGGTTCCCAACACATTCTCCTGGAGCCCGCGTGGTCCAGTGGTTAAGAGCTTGGCTGCTAACCAACAAGTCAGCAGTTCTAATCCACCAGCCGCTCCTTGGAAAGTCCATGGCCCAGTTTTACTCTGTCTATAGGGTCACTATGAGTCAGAATCTACTCAATGAAAAGGTTTTTTTTTTAGCACGTTCTGCAAAAAATCAAACTCACTGCTGTCAAGTCTATTATGCCAATTGACCTAGATGTCCCCCAAAACTATGATTCCCCAGCTAGTCTGTCCTTCAGTGTTTGAGCGCATCTAGGAAATTTCTTTGTTTTTGCTTTGATCCACTTTGCTGACTTCCCCTGTATTGTTTGTTGTCCTTCCCTTCACCAAAGTTGACCCTTGTCTACTCCATAGTTAGTGATTTCCCTCCACCTCATTCCCCACCCTCATAACCATCAAATAATTTTTTTTCTGTGTTGAAAACTTTTCTTGAGTTCTTATAATAATGATCTCACAAAATATCTGTCCTTTTGTGACTGGTTTATTATCAGCATACTGCCCTCCAGATTCATCCATGTTGTGAGACGTTTCACCGATGCATCATTGTTCTTTATCATCGTGCAGTATTCCATTGTGTGCATGTACCATAATTTGTTTACCATTCATCTGTTGATGGACATTTAGGTTGTTTCCATCTTTCTGCTAATGTGAATGGTGCTACAATGAACATATCTATCAGCAGCTCTTATTTCTCTCAGGTATATTCCTAGGAGTGGGATTGCTGGATCATATAGTATTCTTCCATATGATCCAGGAACTTCTGGAACCCTCGTGACACAGTAATTAAGTAATTACCAAAAGGTTGGCAATTCGAATCCACGAGCCACTCCTTGGAAACCCAATCGGGCAGTTCTACTCTGTCCTATACGGCCACTATGAGTCAGAATCAACTCTACAGCAACAGGGTTGGGTATGGTATTTTTAGTCCTAGCTTTTTAAGAAAGCGACATATCATTTTCCAAAGTGGTTAGAAAACATCATAAAACATCCACCAGAAGATGGGGCCAGGATAGTAGTATAGACAGATGTTTCCTGTCATCTCTCTTACAACAAAGACACAGAAAAATGAACGAATCAATTATATATGACAATCTAGGAACCCTTCAGACAAAGCTGAAGAATCGGACTGAGTGGAGGTCGAAGGAAAGACAATTGCAGGGGAGAAGTACAGATTGTGAGATTGCCCGCACCCTGGTAGCTGAGTCTGTGCAGTGAGACCAGGCTGAGACAAGTGCAACATCAGACCTGCAAAAGCTAACTGCAATCTTCTAATCTACCATACATGGGGCCAAAATAACCCTTCCCCTGCCCAGAGTTCCACAGCGAGAAGTGCTTCCCTTCCCTTACCCATTCACAACCCTGCTCCACTCTGACACCAGTCCAGCAGTATTCAGCAAGTGCCATGCCCTCTAAGCTGTGAACTCAGGGCTCTCTGTACCCATCCCAGTCTTGCAGCTTTAAAAATTGCCATGCCTACTAAGCTAGGAACTCAGGATGGGTCATGTGGCCCTGTCACTTTGCCCAGTCACTGGCATTAGGAGCCTATGGACTTGCATGCCCTTCACCCCTGCTTAGACCTGTGTGGGCTGATTCAAAGTTGCATGCCTTATTAGCATAAAATACCAGGGTGTATGCCTGAAGCCCATTTTCAACTGCAGCAGCCTAAGGGGAGCTTTGGATTTGTGGTAATTGACACCCCTCTTCCTTTTAAGCAGAGGGCTCACCCACCTACACCAGGCACCTAAGGCTGGCGGTACTACCCATCTCATCTAGCCACCCGTGACAGACGTCTGAGAATAAATGAAGCCTAGCAGTCCCTCCAGCCAACAGCACCAGGTTCCCAAGAACTGGCTGCAATACCACCTCCCACTGAGCACTCTAGGAAACAAGGGTACACCCTCCACCCAGGCACCCAGGGGAAGCCTTCTACCTCCTGCCTTGCTCCACACATAGCCCCCTACTGCAGCCAGATGTCTGTGCCGGCTCTAAACACTCCTAAGCAACCCTGCCCATATAGGACCGTAGGTAAGAGTCTGCACCACACACTCAGTAACCGACAACCTTGACACCTATGCCAAAGCTGCACACGAAAAGTGAACAGACTCCTGGGCTCACACACTTAGTAGCTGCTCTGCCCACCTGAAGACAGGACTTGAGAGCTTCAAAGGTGCGAATAACCAAAGTATCTGACACACTCAACCTACTTGGGCATATCAAAATGAAACAAAAAGGCACAGTGAACAAACATACAATAAAGAAATATAATAACTTATTGATGCCTCTGGGACAACAGTCAATAACAACTCACATAAAGAAGCAGTTCAAGATGGCTCCAGCAAGCGATCAAAATAAAGTACCAGAAAACCTTCTGAAGGAAGATAAGGCAATGTAACTATCTGAGACAGAATTCAAAAGACTAATATACAGATTTCTCTATGAGATCAGGAAGGAGATCAGGCAAAACTCATACAAAGCCAAGAAACACACAGACGAAGCAATAGAGGAATTCAGGAAAACAATACAAGAACAAAACAACAAAATTAACAACCTGATAGAATCCAAGCAGTGACACAGCAATTAGAAATCCAAAAGATTAACAATAAAATTTCAGAATTAGACAATTCAATAGAAAGTCATAGGAGCAGAATTGAAGGAGGCAATGGAAGTCAGAATTATTGAGATTGAAAATAAATCCCTTGACATCAATTTATTTGAGAAAATCAGAAAAAAAGAAATTAAAAAAAAAAATGGAAAGAAAGAAAACCTTGGCTCTTTAAATCTAAGAACTAGAGTCTGTGTGTTTTGGGTTAGTGCCAGCCTTATTGGGGTGAGATGGTATCTCATTGTGGTTTTGATTTGCATTTCTTATTAGTCATTAGAGAATGTAAATTTGAACAAGCACTTTAGAGTACTCAAAACATTTTAATATGTTGTTGTTGTTGTTAGGTGCCATTGAGTCAGTTCCGACTCATAGTGACCCTATGCACAACAGAACGAAACACTGCCTGGTCCTGTGCCAACCTTACAATCGTTGTTATGCTTCAGCTCATTGTTGCTGCCACTGTGCCAATCCATCTTGTTGGGGGTCTTCCTCTTTTTTGCTGACCCTGTACTCTGCCAAGCACGATGTCCTTCTCCAAGGACTGGTCCCTCCTGATAACATGGAATACTTAAAACATTTTAATATAAGTTGATCAAATGATAAACTAAAGATCTACAGTTCAAAACCACCAGAGGTTCCTTGGGAGAAAGATGTGGTAGTCTGCTCCTGTACAGATTTACAGCTTTGTAAACCCTGTGGGATCACTGTGAGTCAGAATCGACTCCACAGCAATGAGTTTTCATATAAATTTACTTAAAATATATCCTACCTTAGTGACATTTTCATTAAAACTAACTTTTTTTTTTTTTGGTAACAAATAAGATATATTTTCTCATGAAAGGATCTAAGATAGTGAAAGAAAATTTGAGCAAATTGGGAGAAAGTGAGGTTACTGTTTCATTGATCTTTTATAACGAAGTTTCATTAAAAAGTCAATTTGGTTAAAAAAATCCTCTAGTTTAAAGGAAAAATACATTAAAATCACTAAATTATTCAACAGCATATGGTCAAAATAAACAGACGAGATATACACGGACTCCTGGATTTTATTTTAAATCCTTCTATACTGCTATGAGTTGGAATGGACTGTTTGTCAGTGGGTTTAGTTTGTTACATTAAGGACACAAAGTACTTCTCTGTACTATTACGTAGTACATAATGCATATAAACATAAGTATATTTAAATTAAAATATATATGTATATATATATCCCTGATAGGCCATAGATTAAAAAAAAAAAACAAAAAAAAGCCAGAGAAGGATGAGGATGGCAGTTTAAGGTATAAGAATGAATGGTTTGAAATGATACCACTTACAATGAAAGTACCAGCCTCTGAGTCAGAAATAATCAAGCAAACAGAAAAATACAGTATTATATTAAATTGTAAAATGATTACAAGGGAAATACACTATCTCATATAAAACACTGCTTATAAGGTTGTGGCCTTCTGATACCCTACCTCCTTCTTATGCACACACATTGCTTATGTCACAAAAGCAGCTGTTGGTCTCTTCCTGCCTGGAGCAAAGGCGAATGAGAAAACTGAAGACTAGGAGCAATTAGTCCAAAGGACCAATGGCCACAGGAACTATCGCCTCCTCTGACCTGAGACCAGAGAAACAGATGGTGCCCAGCTACCACTACAGGCTATTCTGACCAAGATCACAACAGAAGGTCCCAGGTCGAAAGGGTAAAAAAGTAGAACAAAATTCATTAAAAAAAAAAAAAAAAAAAAACTGGATTGATGAGTTTGAAAAAGACTGGAGGAACCCTGGAGATTATTGCCCTAAGACAAACTACTAATGTGAAAACTTCTCAGCCAAATAATTGACTGGGCTATAAAATAAACAAAAACATCTGTGAAGAATGTGCTTCTTAAAATAATGGATAATAGGAGACAAAAGGGCGAGAAGACAGGGAGATACAGGGAAACCAGGCTAATGGAAGTAGGGAAGCCAGGAAGGAATTGGGGAAGAGTGCTGACACTTTGCCGGGATTGCAACCAAGGTCGAAGAACAATTTGTGTAAGTATCACTGATTTGAAAATGAGTTTGCTATGTGAAATTTCAATTAAGCACAATAAAATGTTAAAAAAAAAAAAAACTGAATTAGGCAGTAGATATTACCATTAGGAAATCAACTATCTTCAATGAATGCAATAAAAGCAATATAAATCTTGTTTAGATGCAATGAAGAAAATAAGTGCTCGCTTTGATAAATACTGATTTTCCTATAAGGTAAGGAAAGATAAAAGGACTTTGCATCAGCTTTGGAGTTCTATGGAGACCACTAGATTATTTTTCATAGTTTACTATTTTTGTTGAGTAGCTAATTCACATTTCATAAGCCTAAACTCTTAGAGAAAATTATATTGTCTTTCTCCCAGATTCCTCTGGAAACTGAAGACCCACTGCTGTAGAGTCTAGTCCAACTCATAGTGACCCCATAGGGTTTCTGAGGCTGTAAATCTGTAGGAAAGCAGACTGTCACATCTTTCTCACTTGGAGCTGTTGGTGGTTTTGAACTACCTACCTTTCGGTTAGCAGTCAATGGCTTTAGCCACTGCAACACAAGGGCTTCTTGGAAACTGAAGAACATTATACTATCATGATAAAACTGGGGAATTAAAATTTTCCTAAACTCCAAAAAATTACTTTTCACATGTCAATATGAGGTATGAGATAGAAATTTACTTGTTTCTTCATAGAGATATTAGTAAAAATACACATACAGTTATTTAAACATGCATTAAATATTAAATTATATTTGAAAGTGACATAAAAGGATATAGCCACTGTACCTAAAAACTTGGAAGCATATCAACATTGTGTACTGAACACTACAGTCTCATAATTCTGCTACAGTATTTTTAACACTGCATATGCTTCCTTTACTTTCATATTTGAGCTCTTATTATTCACATAATTAGACCACTTGGGTTCAGTGCTCAGCTACAAATTGAAAGGTTGGCAGGTCAAGTCCACTCAGAGGTGCCTTGGAAAAAAGAAAGATCTACTTCTGAAAGATCACAGCCATTGAAAATCCTATGGAGCACAGTTTTTTTACACACATGGGGTAGCTATAAGTCAAAATTTACTCCAGGACAACTGTTTTTTTTTTTTTTAATTCATAAAAATAATTGTTTATTTTTGTTGTGTTGTTAGGTGCCACTGAGTCGGTCTGGACTCATGGTGACACCATGTACAACAGAACAAAGCACTGCCCGGTTCAGTGACATCCTCACAGTCATTGTTATGTTTGAGCCCACTGTTGCAGCCACTGTGTTAATCCATCTTGTCGAGGGTCTTCCTCTTTTTCACCGACCCTCTACTTTACAAAGCATGATGTTCTTTTCCAGGGACTGAACCCTTCTGATAACATGTCCAAAGTATGTAAGACATAGTGTAGTCATCTTTGCTTCTGTGGAACATTCTGGTTGTACTTCTTCCAAGACAGATTTGTTCTTTCTTTTGGCAGTCCAGGCTATATTCAGTATTCTTTGCTGTGATGGTTAAGATTGTGTGTCAACAGGGCTGGGTCATGATTCTCAGTATTTCGGCAGTTGTATAACGTTGTAGTCACTTCCCTGTTGAAATCAGTTCCCACTCAGTGACCCTCTGTACAGCAGAACGAAACACTTCCTTGTCCTGTACCATCTCCACAACCTTTGTTATATTTGAGGCCATTGTTGCAGCCACTGTGTCGATGCATCTTGTTGAGGATTTTCCCCTTTTTCCATGATCCTCTACCTTACCAAGCATGGTGTCCTTCTCCAGGGACTTGTCCCTCCTGATAATATGTCCAAAGTATGTGCGATGAAGTCTCTCCATTCTCAATTCCAAGGAGCATTCTGGCTGTATTTCTTCCAAGAGAGACTTGTTCATTCTAACAGTGCATGGTATATTCAATATTCTTCTCCAACACCATAACTCAAAAGCTTCAGTTCTTCATTGGCCTTCCCTATTCATTGTCCAACTTTCACATGTACATGAGGTGATAGATAATGTGGCTTGGATCAGGTACAATCCGGTCCTCAAAGAGACATCTTGCATTTTAAACACAATAATGAAGTCTTTTGAAGCAGATTTGCCCAATGCAACGGGTCTTTTGATTTCTTGACTGCTGTTTCCATGGGCCTTGATTGTGTATTCCAATAAAATGAAATCCTTGACTTCAATCTTTTCTCCACTTATTACGATGTTGCTAATTGATCCAGTTTTGAGAATTTTTGTTTTCTTTATGTTGAGGGGTAATCCATACTGAAGGCTGTAGTGTTTGATCTTCATCAGTAAGTGCTTTCCAGTCCTTTTTATTTTCAACAAGCAAGGTTGTGTCATCTGCACATTGCAGATTGTCTTCACCCATCCTGATGCCACGTTCTTCTTCATATAGTCCAGCTTCTCAGATTGTTTTTTCAGCCTAAAGATTGAATGAGTGTGGTGAAAGAATACAACCCTGACACACAGTCTTGATTTTAAACCATCCAGTATCCCTTTGCTCTGTTCAAACAATTACTTCTTGGCCTATGAACAGGTTCTGCATGAGCACAGTCAAGTGTTTTGAAATTCTCATTCTTCAAAATGTTATCCATAATTTATTATGATCCACAAAGTCGAATGCCTGTGCATAGACAAAACGCAGGTAAATATCTTTCTGGTACTCTCTGCTTTTGGCCAGATTCATATAACATCAACAATGATATCCTTTGTTCCATGTCCTCTTTTGATTCTGGCTTGAATTTCTGGCAGTTCTCTGTCAATGTGCTGCTGCAACCACCTGTGAATGATCTGCAGCAAAATTTTACTTGTGTGTGATATTAATGACATTATTCAATAAATTCTGCCTTTGGTTGGATCACCTTTCTTGGGGATGGGCACAAATATGGATTTCTTCCAGTCAGTTGGCCAGGTAGCTGTCTTCCAGTTTTCTTGGCATTGATGAGTGAGCACCTCTAGCACTGCATCCTTTTGTTGAAACATTGCCAGTTGGTATTCCTCCAATTCCTGGAGCCTTGTTTTTTGACAATGCCTTCAATGTAGCTTGAGCTTCTTCATTCGGCACTATTGGTTCTTGACTATATGCTACCTCCTCGTATGGTTGAATATGGACAAACGCTTTTTTGTTCAGTAACTTTGTGTAGTCCTTCTTCTTCCATCTTCTTTGGATCCTTCCTGTGTCATTCAGTATTATGCTCAGAGGATTCTTCAAATTTGTGACTCAAGGTTTAAAACTTTTCTTCAGTTCTTTCAGCTTTTGAAATACTGAGTGTTTTCCTCCCTTTGGTTTTCTAACTCCAGGTCTTTGCACATTTCATTATAACGTTTTACTTTGTCTTCCAGAAGTGCCATTTGAAATCTTTCTTTCAGCTCTTTTACTTCATCATTTCTTCCATCCTCTTTAGCTACACTATGTTCAAGACCAAGTTTTAGAGTCTCTCTTCACATCCATTTTGGTCTTTATTTCCTGTCTTTTTAATGACTTTTTCCTTTCTTCATGTGAGATGTCCTTGATGTCTTTCCATAACTTAGCTGATCTTTGAACATTAGTGCTCAATGTGTCGAATTTCTTCTTGAGATGATCTCCAAATTTAAGTGTGATATCCTCATAGCAGTATTTTGGCTGTTGTGAACTGTTTTTTGGTAACTTTCCCTGATTTAGAAATTATGTGCATATACTATTTGGCACTTGATGGGAGAGATCAGATCCTGGAGAAGTACATCATGACCGGTAAAGCACGAGGTCAGTGAAAAAGAGGAAGACCCTCACTGAGATCAACTGACACAGTGGTTAAATCAATGGGCTCAAAAATAGCAACAATTGTGAGGATGAAGCAGGGCCGGACAGTGTTTCCTTTTGTTGTACATAGGGTTAGTGAGTCAGAACCAACTGGACAATGCCGAACAGCAACAAATATTAAGAATATTGGAGATAATTAAATATTTTAATAAATCACAGATTCTTATTCTAACTGTTATAATATTTAACTTGTACACTAAAGCTTCTTAATATTTTCTTATCATTCTCTCTCTGACTCTCTTTCTCTGTCTCCCTTATTTTCAGTAGCTCCTTCAATGGAAAACAATGTAGGTGGATTAGACACATGTATTTCTTTGTGGTTTGATGAATATCCTTGAGTGGTGTGTTGCTCCTTTTGATCTGTATGATTTCCATGGTAGGGAGCTTTTGATGTTTACATAAATCACTCTGTGCCCAATATATCGCATATTTTCAGCTGGTTCTTTTACATCTTAGTCTATATGAATGGCACATCCTAGAATCCCATGATCCCCAACCTTTTCAGTTGAATGTGGTACTTCTGCCTCTCCCCATTGTATCATCTAGGAATGCTTTACCCATGCGTGCAAGACAGACTCAATAAATAAATGGATCACACAAATATTAGCTCAAGGAAGAGGTTTTAATTTCTATATAAACAAACTAACAAAGCAAAGTCCACTAGTGGGGCCTGATGGCTCTCACTGGTTCAGTAGCTCAGCTAAATTGAAGTCAACTTACTTGCCAATGTCTCTTGTCTTTAAGTTAAATTCCCAAATAGTTGAGCTCACAAGGCAGCAAAGTTCAGGAAGCAGATGATGATGGGGAGTAAATCTCCTCACAGAACTCCTTTTATAAGGAAGTAGCATCGATTTTGACAAGCCCCTGGAAACTTCTACAAGTTATCAGGAATAGTGTTTTAGCTTTTTAAAAATTCTACTATCTTTATTTTTAAAAATGTGGCTGAATTTCTCAAGGCAGAAATATGCAAACCATTTGTTAAAATAGGAACTTCCTTGTTTATTTATTTTTAGCGTGTTCCCTCGTGATAATTCCTGATATCCTCCACTGCATGTTTCTTATGAACATGCCCAGATTGTATCCTACATCCACTTTGTGATAGTTTTCCATTTTTCTGTTTGAGCCAGTCACACATTCAAAGTGAATCAATTAGCTTGCTGAGTCAGTTTATTAATTCATGGTCTTTATTGAATTTATTTTCTCTCAGACATTGCCCTAGAGATTCACTATTTTATAAACCCCACTACTATTTTCTCTTCTTTTAATCTGATATCTGATGACATCACTGAAGCAGAAAACTGACAGTAAGAGATAATTTAGAGTAGCTGTTATAAGAATGGAAACTGGAGAATGGAAACTGGAGCTAGACCATGTTTGAAACTTGTTTCCAATGCTTTAAACATCCGTTAACTTAGACAATTAGTTTATCCTTCATTAGTTGAACTCAGCTTATTTACACTCTCTGAAAGTCCAATTTATCTTCTAAAAAGGTAAATATTAATAGAACCCACTTCATAGAACTGTTATGATGATTGAATTAATTCAAACTTGAAGAATGACTATAATATAGCATTCAATCCATGTAAGTTAATATTACCTGGTAGTGCTCATGACCATCTTAACCTTCTAACTACTTCAACCCTTAAAAATATTTATGCTCACATGACAATATAACATGCATCTTTTTCTCAGATTTCAATTAAACTATTTTTTATTCAAATTTCATTAGCTACACAAGGGATTTTATTTCATGATAGTAAACTAAGAAAATAATTTAAACTCTAGTAACATCAATAAAATCCCAGAAATTTTAAAAGGAAAAAAAAACATGAAAAAATTTGAGGAATAATATGGAGCTACTATGTCCATAAGGCAAGATAACTGTATCCTTGGTACATAACAGAACTTATTTGAATTTGAAATACAGCATGGTGAATATTCTGGGATTAACTCATTTTTCTTCTCACAACAGGGTGAACAAAAATCAATAAAAATATAGTGCGTAATAAATATTGACCAAAGTTTAGGAACACTGAAACAGTGAAAAAAGGCAGTCAACTTAATTTATCATAGAATATCTTATTATCCAAGGAATAAGAAAAAAAAAGTTTAGTCAACATTTTTAGAAAGCTTTCATACAGATGAGAAAATATAACAACCCACCAAAACAGAAGATATAATTATTAAATAAGAACAACTTATGAAGAAAGAATTCTGAACCTGTGAGACTCTATGGTGGCCTTCAAGAAATTTATCTTAATTGTTGTATATTCTGATATAGGCAAAATGGATTGATTAAAACAAAGTCAGATGCAGAGCTGAACTTGTGGACTGCTAAATTATGAGGTGTGTTGAGTTAACAGATTTACAGTTGAAAGTAAATGCATTAATGAGTAAAGAGTGGAGCTCCAAGTTCTGGAATGGGGGAATTTGAGCAAATTCAGACAAGTAAGTACTTTAAATCATCACATACACTGAGACTCCTTGCAACCTGGACCAAATTTAATATAGCCCTCAGAAGAATATGAAGGCTAAAACAGAAGGCAAGTGCTTACACAAATACACACAAACACAAAAACACGTGCTGATGCTGCAAAGTTTATTCTAATAGTGGAAAAAGAAAACATCAAAATCCTTGCAACTCCACTTCTGTTCCTAGTATGTTTTCCCACTCTCACTCAGCATATCCACTCTCCTTGCCTAATTTCACACTTCCCAAACTCACTTCCATAAGATTGATCCCAACTCATAGCGACCCTATAGGACAGAGTAGAAATGCCCCAGAGGATTTCCAAGGTGGTAAATCTTTATGGAAGTGGACACCCACACCTTTCTCCCAGGGAGTGGCTGGTGGTTTCCAATCACTGACCTTTTGGTTAGCATCCAAGTAATTTAACCATTGTCCCCCAGGGCCCCAACACAGTCTTCTGTATTATAAAATTTACTTAATAATTATGTTTGTGATTCATCCCTCCCCTCCAAGGAAGGCAAAGATCTTTACTCTTTTGTTCATCAATGCATCTTCAGCACTTACAACAATAGCTGGCACATAGAAGGTGATTTATAAATATATGTTGAATATATTTGTGCTTGCTAGTCCCATTGGAGGCACACAGACAAGGTTTGAAGTCCATAATGTAACTGATAAGATCCATAGAGTATATCAAACTTTAGAAAATATAGTTTGTTTTTTTTTCATGTCTTACGTAGGGCATTTTTTACATCTTTGTTCCTCAAACTATAAATCAAGGGATTTAACATGGGAATAACCAGGGTGTAAAATATGGAAGCCACTTTATCAGTTTCTAAGGAGTGACTGGACTTGGGCTGCATGTACATAAAGCTTAAAGTCCTGTACACCACCACCACTGTCAGGTGGGATCCACAGGTGGAGAAAGCCTTGTTCCTGCCCTCAGCTGAGTTCATCCTGATAATAGCTACAAGAACTAGCAGGTAAGAGACAACAACTATTAAGAGGGATGAACTCAAAACCAAAGGTTGCTAAGACCAGAAAGATCCATTCAATATCATGTGTGTTTGAGCAGAGCAAAGAGAACAAAGGGGGAATGTCACAGTAGAAATGACTGATGACACTGTAGCCACAAAAGGATAAACTAAATATCTTTATGGTAATAAGAAGAGAAACAAATGTGCTGTAGAGATAGGTGATTGTCACCAGCACCCGACACATCCTTTGCCACATGGTGACTGTGTAGAGCAGAGGGTTACAGACGGCCACATAGCGGTCATAAGACATTGCTGACAGAATGAAAACTTCACTAGTTATGAACACAATAAAGAAAGCTAGTTGTGTAGCACAAAAATAATAGGAGATTGTATTTTCATCCACAAGAAAATTTACCAACATTTTGGGTCCCACGGCTGTTGAATAACCAAGATCAGTGATAGCCAGGTGTCTGAGAAAAAAGTACATAGGTGTTTGTAGTTTGGAGTCTATCTTGGTGAGGATGATGATGCCCAAGTTGCCCACCACTGAGATCATGTAGATGATGAGGAACAGCCCGAACAATGGAGCCTGCAGCTCTGGGCGGTCTGTGATTCCCATCAAAATGAATTCATTCATGACTGTTAGATTGTGTTTGTCCATCTTGGTCTATCAGGAAACCTATTGTGGATAGAGACAATAGCATAGTCAATGGTTCTTATGCCGTATCTTCTGGTAGATTTTCAGTATACAAAGCCAGTATACTAAATAAATAAGATAAATCAAAATTTCCAATATAGGTAGCTGAAAGTAAACCAATCCTCCACAACTGAGTCGACAGCACCTAAAAACAAGAACAACAATGCACACAGAGAGATAGATGAAGAAGGATAGGGAAAGAGGAAAGAAGGAGAGAGAGAGCTAATTGGTTATCAGTAGGAGAATATGTGATCCCCAAAGAACATTTGTCAATGTCTGGGACATTTTGGATGTCACAACTAGGAGAAGGGTATTATTGGTATCTAACAAGGTCTGGGGTGTTATTAAACATTCTAGGATATACAGGGCAACTCCCCACAATAACAAAATTTCCAGCCCCAAATGTCAATGGAACAGAAGCTGAGAAACTCTGCTATAGATGTGTATATACTTGCACGTAAATATTTAGATATAGAAAACCTGTTGCTGTGGAGTCAATTCCAACTCATAGTGACCCTACAGGACAGAGTAGAAGTTCTCCACAGGGTCTGCAAGGAGCGACTGGTGGATTCGAACTGTCAACCTTTTAGTTGATAGTCATTTCTCTTAACCACTGCACCACCAGGACTCCACATTTACATATACCAACAAACCTGTTGCCATAGAGTTGATTCTGATTCAGTAGCCCTATAGGACAGAGTAGAACTGCCCCACAGAGTTTCCAAGAATCTCCTGGTGGATTCGAACTACCAGCCTTTTGGTTAGCAGCCATAGCACTACACCACTATGCCATCAGGGTTTCCACATTTAGATATACATATGGGTTTGGTTTTTGTTTTTTATAGGTAAATTTATATATATATATATGCACACACATACACACAAATTTAAAATAAAGAAATTAAAAAAAAGGTGTTAAGCATGTGGATAGTTACTAACATTTCTGTTTGTCATTTATGGAATGACAATTACATAATGGTATTTACAAAACTATAATACCCATGTTAATTACATTTCAAAAATTTTTGAAGTGCAAATTTCTAAAATGTGTGGAAATATTTAATATGCCTTACTTCAAAACAGTCCTTTGAAAGCCCTTGAGCCACAGGTGGTACAGACTGAAACAACACACATGACAGGTATTGAACACAAGGAAAATCTCATAGACTGTTGTGGGGATAATTTGTCTTTATACGGGAAAATGTCCCAGGTGACAGACACATGCAGTTATTGTTGTTGTTGTTAGGTGCCATCATGTCTATTCCTATTTGCAGTGACCCTATGTACCACAGAAGGAAACATTGCCCGGTCCTGCGCCATCCTCTCAATCATTGTGATACTTAAGCCCGTTGTTGAAGTGTTGCATTGTGTTGGGCAAATCTGCAAAAGATCTCTTTTAAAAAGTGAAGGTGTCACCTTGAAGACTAAGATGCACCTGACACAAGCCATGGTGCCTTCAATCACCTGATAAGTACGCAAAAGCTGGACAATGAATAAGTAAGGCTGAAGAAGAATTGATGCCTTTGAATTTTGGTGTTGGAAAAGAATATTGAATATATCATGGACTGCTGAAAGAATGAATAAATCTGTCTTGGAAAAAAATACAGCCAGAATGTTCCTTAGAGGCAAGGATGGTGAGACTGAGTCCTACATGCTTTGTACACTTTATCAGAAGCAATCAGTCCTTGGAGAATGACATCATGCTTGGTGAAGTAGAAAGTCAGCGAAAAAGAGGAAGATCCTCAATGAGATAGACTGACACAGTGGCTGCAACAATGGGCTCAAGCATAACAATGACTGTGATGATGGCACAGTGTTTTGTTTTGTTGTACATTGGCTCGCTATGAGTCGGAACCCACCCAATGGCATCTAATAACAACAACATGTCTTTCCCTAGGGCATTTTCATTATAACTAACATTTACTAAGTTCTTTATAATAAATCAGATACATTTGCTCATGGAAGATCCTAAGACAATGAAAGGATTTTTGAGCAAATTGGGAAAATGTGAGGTGACTGTCATTGATTTTAAATAATGAAGTTTCATTACAAAATCCCTTTTGGATAAAGATATCCTCTAGTTTAAAGAAAAATAAGTTAAAATCACTATATTACTCAAGAGCAGAGCAGACACACTAATAAGATATACGTGGGTTCCTGGATTTTATTTTAACTCTTGACATTAAGGGCCCAGGTAATTCTCTGAGCTATTATTTAGCACAGAATGCATATAAACACAGGTATGTTGAAACTAGAATGTATATACATACTCCTAATAAACCACAGGTTAAGCAAATAAAAAGTACCAGAGAAGCATGAGGATGATAGTTTAAGGTAAAAGAATTAATGGTTTGAAACGATACGACTTAACTACTTAAACAATGAAAATAGCAGTACCGGCAGCCTCTGAGTCAGGAATATTCAAGCAAATAGAAAAGTACAACATTATCATATTAAATTATAAAAGGTTTTTGGGGGAAATACACTACTTCATATACCCAACACCACCCAGTGCCGTCGAGTCGATTCCGACTCATAGCGACCGTATAGGACAGAGTAGAACTGCCCATAGAGTTTCCAAGGAGCGCCTGGTGGATTTGAACTGCCGACCCTTTGGTTAGCAGCCCTAGCACTTAACCACTACGCCACCAGGGTAAACATTGCTTATACGGTTGTGGCCTTCTGATACCACACCCTCCTCCTTATGCACACACAGTGCTTTTGTCACAAAAGCAACTGTTGGTCTCTTCTCTCCTGGAGCAAAGAAAGCCAAAGATTCAAGGAAGCAATTAGTCCAGAAGACTAATGACCCACATGAACCACAGCCTCCTCTAACTTGAGACCAGAAGTACTAAATGGTACCTGGCTACCGCTACAGACCACTCTATCCAAGATCACAATTGAATGCCTCAGGTACAATGGGGAAAAATTGCAGAACAAAATTCAAAAAAAAAGAAGAAGACCAGATTTACTGATCTAAAGGAGACTGGAGGAACCTCCAAGACTATTGCCATGAGACAAACTTGTAACATAAAGCTATAGTCTCTCCCGGAGTCCACCATTCAATCAAATAATAGATAGGGATCTAAAATAAACAAGAACATCCCTGAAGAATGTTTTTATTAGAGCTATCAACTGTTTGAGGCCAAAAGGGCAACACTTGCCAAAAACCAAAGATGAGAAGACAGAGAAGGGCAGGGAAACAGGTCTAAGGGAAAGGGAGAACCGAGAGATGAAAACGGGGAGAGTGCTGATGCATTGCGGGGATTACAACCAAGGTCATGAAAAAAATTGTGTTAAGAGTCATTGATTGGAAAATTAATTTGCTATGTAAGCTATTACTTACAGCACAATAAATACTGAAAACATAGTACTGAATTGAATATCAGTAGATGTTACAATTAAGAAACTGACAACCTCCAAAAAACGCTATAAAAGCAATATAAATCCTGTGTAGCTACAATGATGAAAGCTAACGAACAAAGTACTTACACTGAGTGAAAGAAATGATTTTTCTGTTAGGTCAGGAAAGATAAAAGGACTTTCTCTCAACAGCTTTGGAGTTCTATGGGGAGCACCAATTTAAATTTCATAGTTTACTATGTTTGTTGAGTATCTAATTCTTCACTCATAAAGCTAAACTTTTTGAAAACAAATTATATCTTCTTTCTGCCAGATTCCACTGGCAACTGAAGAAAATGATATATATTATATAATCATCATAAAACTGGGTACTTCGAAGTTTCCTAAGCTCCAAAACATTGCTTTACACATCTTAACATCACGTGTAAGATGGAAATGTGTTTCCTCATCAAGAGATTAGTAAAAATGCACAGTTATACAGTTACTTAAATAGGCATTAAATATTAAATTGTATTTTAGAGGGGCATAAGAAGAGCCTAGAACAACTATATAACTAAGGATTTGGAAGGACATAAACGCTGGAGACTGAATACCTGCAGATTCATAATTCTGGTACAGTATTTTTTCATACTGTATATGCTTCCTTTACTTTCATATGTGAGCTCTATTATTCACATAATTAGGCCAACTGGGTGGTACAAATTATTAAGCACTCAGCTACTAACTGAAAGGTTAAAGGATCGAGTCCACTCAGAGGCACCTTGGAAGAAAGAAAGATCAACTTCTGAAAGGTAGCAGCCATTGAAAACTCTGTTGAGCACAGTTCTGACAACTGTGGGGTGGGGATAAGTGAGCATTGACTCCAGGACAACTGGTTTGGTTTCTTGTTTGCTTTTTTATCCATATAATTATTTTTGTAAAGTAAATATATTATTTATCCTTATCATGACAATGTTTCAAAGAAGATTATGAGAATTTAGCCTGTGAAAATATTTGAAAAAACTATGAAGAAAAAAGGGGGAGAGATCCTAGTCTTAAGCACCGTTGGAAAGTAGAATGCACACAGAACTGAATCTGAAATTCTAATAGATTGCGATGAATTTGCCTTGAATAAAAGTGTCAACAAAACCTTCTGGATATTGGTAAAATATGGTGGGTAGTAGTCTATCCTTTTACCTGTAATGAAGCCTCTGTCTTGACTCTCTAAGTGCTTCTTAACATGGCATGGTGAGAACAATTTAAAGATTGTTTTTTCATCCTTGGAGATTCTCCCTGAGGGGATGCCAAGCAATTTGGTGATTGTTCCTGAAGCATTTGAAAGCTTAACAGCATATCTGGAGGTTGTCTGTTAATTGTCCAGGACAATTTGTATTCACCAGTGAGCAAGTCTTTCTTCACATATTGTGTAAGCATGTCTATATTTATCTATTTCATACGTGCTTGCATTTTACTCTTTGTTAATTGCCCATTTTTACCCCCCAGGGATCTGAAATGAAATATTGTATCTATAAAACAAAGCTATCAATATTCCCCATTTTTACAGTGGTCTCTTCAAACTGATGACACAATGAAGTGCTTAAACTCTTTCTTATTACATCATTTAAAGACTTAAATGGAATGAACGTAATGGGTTCTGCATATGTGAGGTATGACTTCCTTGTTTGCTGCTGTAACTGTTGCCGTTATTGCTACTTTCAGGGTTTTTTTTTTTTTCTTTTTGACCTCAGGAGCAGAAACGTTACCCTTGCTTCTCATTTTAGTCAGTTGCCATCATCTTTTTATGTTTTCTGCTCGTTTGTTTTATTTTCCATCATTATAATTCAATATTTTATGTTTTTTCATTCTGTCCCATCCTCATTCCAAAACTTTTTTCTCACCTTAATACATGTTCTGCTGTATTTGATATAATGTGCTACCATATTAACACACCCTTGTAAATTGTGATACTTTGTGTGTAATGTTTCACTATGAATATATATTTACTGTGCTATAAATATTTTTGCTGCATTTGTCATTGTAAATATTTGTAATGTATCCATTTGTGATCTTTTTTTGCTTAATGGCGTGTCTACGGCGTAGAAGCTAAGAGTTCAGGTGTTAACCGAAAGATCGGTAGTTCAAATCTACCAGGTGCTCCTTGGAAATCCTGTGGGGCAGTTCTACTTTGTCCTATAGGATCACTATGAGTCCGAATCGAATGGACAGCATTGGGTTTTGTTTGGTTTTAAATATATATATATATATATATTTTTTTTTTTTCTCCCACTTGTCTATTCTTTAATGGAAGGAGCCCTAGTGGTGGAATGTTCAAACATTCACTGCTAACTGAAAGGTTTGCTGTTTGAACACACAAGCCTTTCTGGGAAGAAAAGACCTGGCCATCTGCAACCATAAAGATTACAGCCTAGGCAACCTTATGGGACATTTCTACTCTGTCCTATAGGTCACTATGATTCGCAATTGACTGTAACAAAACAAAAATTCTTGAATGCTACATATTTTGTTGCCCACCACAGAACATTGTCTGACTTTCTTGCTTCAGGCATGTCATCAGGACAGACAAGTTTCTGGATGAAGACATCATATTTGGTGAAGCAGAGGGCCGACGAGAATGAGGAAAGCCCTCCATGAGATGGATTGACACATGGCTGCAACACTGGACTTGAACATACTGATGATTGTGAGGATAGGACAGGGCCCGCAATGTTTTGTTCTGTTTTACATAAGGTCACCATGAGTTGGAGTCACTCAATGACAGGTAACAACAACAACAACAACATTTTGAGATCGACTGTTTTCACTTTCACATGATTTGGTACCCACACTGTTGTGTACATCAATAATTTGTTCTTTCTAACTGCTATTATTTCATCTATGGCCTTAGTACATTTTGATTACCCATTCATCCACAGAAGGACATTTGGTTTGTTATTAGTTTTTAACTATTATAAATAATGTTTTTGTGAACATTTGTGAAAGGGTTTTTGTATGAAGATAAGTTCTCGTTTCTGTGGGATAAATGTCTAAGTGTGGGTTGTTTTAATTTTGACAAAGTCCAAAGTATCAATCTGTACTTCTCATCCATATCTTTGCATGTATCAACAATTCAGTTTTTTTTTTTTTAATTGAGCAGTATTAACTTGCGTGGATATACCACAATTTATTTATCTATTCTCAAGTAGATGATCATTTGGGATGATTCTAGTTTTTCAGTATTAGAAATGAAGTTGTTATGGACATTTGTATACATGTATTTATAAGGAAAAATGCTCTCATCTGTCTTGGGTAGATATTAGTAAATTGGTTAAATTTTATGGTAAAACTATATTCAGCTTTTTAAGACCCTGATGCTTAAAACAAATTATTTTTTTAAGTATTTACACATTTTAATTTTCCACCTACAGTTTATGAATATTCCATTTCCTTCACTTACTTACAAAACACCTGATATTCTGATAGATGTATAGATTTATGTCATTAATGCTATAACTTCAAATTCATTGTTGAATAATGAACTGAACACTTTTAGCTGAATATGTCCTATGGATAAGTAAATGTGTTTATGATCATCACTACAACACCAAGGTTTTCAAAGGATAAATGAAAATTAAATGCTTCAATGTGTCTATGGTACTTGAAAATAACTCTAAAATATATGTGCCTTGTACTGTTTGTCTACCTATCTATCTACCTGGAAACGCTGGTGTCTAGTGGTTAAGTGCTATGGCTGCTAACCAAAAGTTTGGCAGGCGCTCCTTTGGAACTCTATGGGGCAGCTCTGCTGTGTCCTTTAGGGTCACTATGAGTTGGAATTGACTCATTGGCAACAGGTTTTTGTTTTTTATCTATCTGTCTATTTTTTCATCTTTCTGTCTGTATATCTATCCTTGCCATCTGTCGTTCTTTGATGTTGATAGAAATTACTCAAAATCATTATTTTTTGTTGTTCTTGATGGTTTTGATCATTAAGATATGTATAGGTATATTCTTCTGGACTGTAACTTAAGTTTTTTGTCACCATTTTCTTGATGAATAGATTCATTAGGATATCATGCTTACTGTTGACCCCAGCCCCACCCATTCCATAACTAAATTGTCTAAAAGTACCATTCTTTAGATTACTTTCATTTTAGTCTAATTAAAACACTTTCTCCTCCAGTTGGGCATTCATATTATAACTGAAATAATCTAATTTTTTTGTAACAAATCAGGTATTTTTTTTTCTCACGGAGAAACCTAAGATATATGAGGAAATCTGGACAAATAGTGAAAGCTCAATGCCATAAACTCCCCCTTGTAAAAAAAGTATCCTCTACTTTTTATGAAAAAGAAAGTTTAAAAAATCACAATTTGACCCAGTAGCACAGAGAAAAAAGAAAATATATTGATGATGACATCCATGTGAATTACTGGAAGTTTTAAAAATCTTTTTGAACATGAAACATGTTCCATTAAACATTGGAACTCCTATGTGGCATGAGATATCACAGATAAATTTAAGCATAATCTTTAAGAAATGTATCTGAATATACAACAGGTTTTTTTAAAGTAAAAGAATAGCCCTACAGGTTAATATAACAAAAATGTGGGTTTAAAACTTTGTGATCATCACTGCCTCATAAGTATGTGTGTCTCTCTATCTCTCTCTATCATCTATCTATCTATCTCATCATCGATCATCTAGCATCTGTCTATCTATCATCTGTCTACTATCTGTCATCTATCTATCTATCTATCATCTATCTATCTTTCTATCTACCTATCAATCTGTCCATCTGTGTATTTATTTATCTATCTGGCACATATCTATTTCTGAATACTATGAGCAGAGGTGTCTTTAAGTAAATTATCAGTCAACAAATGCAAACATTAAATTTCATAGTATTAAATTATACACATTTATCTCCTACAAAACATATCAAGAATAATAGTGGAAAGCAGACAGAATTGATTCAAAATTCTTAATATTTTCCTGCGGCTCTGCTATCAATTAAAAATGAGGCTGTGAAAATGTTACTAAAATATTCTAGATATTAGTAAAAAAAAAAATGGCTCTGCATAAAAAATTTTACCTTTTACCTGTAATGAATCTTCTTTGGCAACCCATATGCTTCTTAACATGGCATACTGGGAACAACTTATAGCATTCTCTCAGCCTTTGATGCTCTCCCTGAGGAGAAATGTGTTAATTATGTCTGAATCACCTGCAAGCTTAACAAAATGTGTAGGATATTTATTAATTTCCTAAACAATTTGTATTCACCAGGAAGTAAGTTTCATTTAGATATATTTATTCTCAGTTAAGTTTCAATTTGTCCATTCAAAAAAAAAAAACAGGACCTAGGGCAAAATATTTTACCTTTAGGTCAGACCATACTCAATATGAGCCCTTTTACTTAATATTCTCAAAGGGAATAAAACTAGTACACTGCATAAGTATAATGCCCCATTTCTTTGAGTTTTTTCTATATTTTTGCCTTTTTTTTTTTTTACCTTGGGGAAAGGTATTAGTCACTTCAATATCTCCTATTATTGCCAATTGTCTGTTTAAGATTTCTCCCTTATTTTATTTTATTAGATTAACATCTTCTATTTTATTTGTATGACTCAACATGAGAAGAAACAGTTATAAACATCCATTAATAATTGGAACATGGAATGTACAAGTATGAATCTTGGAAAACTAACAGATGTAAAAAATGAAATGAAACACATAAAGATCAATACCCTAGGCATTAGTGAGCTGAAATGGCTTGGTATTGTCCATTTTGAATTTGACAGTCACCTAATATACTATGACGGAATGAAAAATTGAAGAGGAATGATATCACACTCATCCTCAAAAAGTACATTTCAAGACCTATCATGAAGGGCAATGCTGTCAGTGAAAGGATAATATCCAAAAGCCTACAAAGAAGACAAGTTAGTACTACTAGTATTCAGATTTACCCACCAACTACTCATTTTAAAAAAAGGGAAATTGAAGATTTTACTAACTTATGAAGTCTGAAATACATCAATATTGCAATCAAGATGCATTGATCATTAATGGTGATTAGAATGTGAAAGTTGAGAAAAAAGAATTGGTAGTTGGAAAATATGGCCTTGGTGATAGAAAGGACGACAGATTACATGTAGGAATATTGCAGGACCAATGAATTCTTCATCAGGAATAACTTTTTTCAAGAACAGAAACGGAGAGTACACTTGTGAACCTTGCCAAGTTGAATACACAGGAATCAAACTGACTGCATCTGTTGAAAGAGATGATGTTGTTGTTGTTAGGTGCCGTCGAGTCGGTTCCGACTCATAGCGACCCTATGCACAACAGAACGAAACACTGTCCGGTCCTGTGCCATCCTTCAAATTGCTGTTATGCTTGAGCTGATTGTTGCAGCCATTGTGTCAGACCACCTCGTTGAGGGTCTTCCTCTTTTCCTCTGACCCTGTACTCTGCCAAGCATGATGTCCTTCTCCAGGGACTGATCCCTCCTGACAACATGTCCAAAGTATCTAAGACGCAGTCTCGCCATCCTTGCCTTTAAGGGGCATTCTGGCCGCACTTCCTCCAGGACAGATTTGTTCATTCTGTTGGCAGTCCATGGTATGTTTGGTATTCTTTGCCAACACCACAATTCAATGGCGTCAATTCTTCTTTGGCCTTTCTTATTCATTCTCCAGCTTTCACATGCATATGATACAATTGAACAAACCATGGCTTGGGTCAGGGACACCTTAGTCTTCAAGGTGACATCTTTGCTCTTCAACACTTTAAAGAGGTCCTTTGCAGCAGATTTACCCAATGCAGTGCATCGTTTGCTTTCTTGACTGCTACTTCCATGGCTGTTAATTGTGGATCCAAGTAAAATGAAATTCTTGACAACTTTAATCTTTTCTCCGTTTATCATGATGTTGCTCATTGGTCCAGTCATGAGGGTTTTTGTTTTCTTTATCCTCAGGTACAAGCTATACGGAAGGCTGTGGTATTTTATCTTCATTAGTAAGTGCTTCAAGTCCTTCTCACTTTCAGCAAGTAAGGTTGGGTCATCTGCATAATGCAGATTGTTAAAGAGTCTTCCTCCAATCTTGATGTCCCATTCTTCATATAGTCCAGCTTCTTGGATTATATGCTCAGCATACAGATTGAATAGGTATAGTGAAAGGGTATAACCCTGACACACACCTTTCCTGACTTTAAACCAATCAGTATCCCCCTGTTCTGTCTGAAACACTGCCTCTTGATCTACAAATGTAAAAGTTCCTCATGAGCACAATTAGTGTTCTGGAATTCCCATTCTTCACAATGTTATCCATACTTTGTTAAGTTCCACGCAGTCAATAAAAAAAAGGTAAACATCCTTCTGGTATTCTCTGCTTTCAGCCAAGATCCATCTGACATCAGCAATGATATTCCTGGTTCCACGTCCTCTTCTGAAACCAGCCTGAATTTCTAACACTTCCCTGTCAAATTTAATAATTTTCATGACATCAATTATCATAAAGAATGCAAAACATCATTAAAAAGGAAAGAAAGAGAAAACCAACACATATGTCAGAAGAGTCCCTGAAGCTTGCTCTTGAACATAGAGTAGCTAAGGAGAATGGCAGAAATAATGAAGTTAAAAACTGAACTGAAGATTTCAAAGGGCAGCTCAAGAAGGCAAAATAAAGTATTATAATGAAAAGGGCAAAGATCTGGAGTTAAAAAACCAAAAGGGAAGAATATGCTTGATAAACTGAAGAAAAAATTCAAGCTATTTGAATGAATAATATGGTATGTTATTCACATCTTAATAAAAGGTTTTAATAAATAAAAGTAACCAGAAAAAAAGCCCATTTCTCTGACATTCTAGATATGAAATAAAAGATATATCCATGTATAAAGAAAGCACTTAAAAGATGCAGAACGCATGCTTACTCAAGTAGATGTTAAATGTCTTTATGATTAGAAAAATCATGAAAATTTAATAATTTTGGAAAAAAAAAAAAGCCTTGAAAAAAATCTTTATATTTTATTTCTGTGTCAGCCATTTTAAAATAAGTTCAAAATTCCCATAACATCAATTGGTTGAGATGGACAAAGGAAAGTTCAATGAAGAGACGAGTTTTAAAAATGTCAGCATTTTCTGTGAGAGAATAAGTGTTCAATTTTTATTTTGCCTAATCTAGAGTTGACTAGGAAACCCCGGTGGCATAGTGGTTAAGTGCTATGGTTGCTAACCAAAGGATCTGCAGTTTGAATCTGCCAGACACTCCTTGGAAACTCTATGGGTCAGTTCTACTCTGACCTATAGGGTCGCTATGAGTCGGAATCAACTTGGTGGCACTGGGTTTGGTTTTCTGTTTTTTTTTTACGGTTAACTAAAATAATATTTTAGGCTAAGAATTATGTAAATAGAGAAATACATCTGATCTTATACTTTGCTATTATTTCATATATTGTGCATGTTTGCTGAGACTTAAATAATATAGCATACTAAATATTTTTATTCTTCTCATCAAGGAAACTATACAGGTTGTTATTGTTTTTTGGTGCTGTTATGTATAGATAATTAAGTCTTGCTATAAATACAAGGTGAACTTCTCCTAGAATATGACAATGTGGAAATTTGGAGAAACACCAGATGTTGTAGTGAAGGCCATGCCCCTCACAGTTCTAGGACTGTGTCATTCACATGTGCTGGAAATTAGAATATCACATCTCCTGTGCCTTGACTTCTGAGACATCCCTACTTCAAAGCATTTCTCTTCAGCTCTCCACTGGTTTACTCTTTCTCTAGGGAATCCAGCAATGTAAATAGTATCAGTTTGTCAATTCTCTCAGCACCCTCTGCTTGGTGGTAACTTTCTCTAATAGAGAAATTAGATGCAGGGACTATTTGACATTTGGTGGGAGGGACCAGTCCCTGGAGGAGGACATCATGGTTGCAATAATAGAGGGTAAGTGAAAAATAGGAAGCCCCTCAATGAGATGGATTGACACAGGGTCTGCCACAATGGGCTCAAACATAGCAAGGACTGTGAGGTGGTGCAGGACAAAGCATTCTTTTCTTCTGTTGTTCATGGGATTTCTGTGATTAGAACTGACCTGATAACACCTAACAAAAACAAGTGTTAAGATTATTGGAGATCATTAAATATTTTAATGAATCACAGATTAGCTCTTATTCTAATTTTAATAATATTTAGCTTGTGTACTTAAGATCCTCAGTTAGTATTTTCTTATCATTCTCTCTCTTTCTCTGTCTTATTTTCAGAAGCTCCTTCAGTGAAAAACTGTATAGGTGGATGAGACAATTTTTTTTCCCCCTTTGGGTGGATGGATATTCCTGAGTTGTGTATTGTTCTTTTTGATCTGCATGATTGCTGGGGTGGGAAACTCTTGGATGTTTACAGTAATCATGGCAATATTCAATATACTGCAAATTTTCAGCTGGTTCTTTCACATCTTAGTCTATATAGATATGACAACCTACAATTCCATGGTGTTCAGCCTTCACAATTGCATACGGTACTTCTGCCCCTTCCCATTGTGTCATCTAGGAATTCTTTTCCCATGCAGGCAATGAAACAGTCAATAAGTCAATGGGTCACTCAAACATTAGCTCAAGAAAAAGGGTTTAATTTAAAAGATTTAGTAGTGAGGCCTGTTGGCTCTCATTGCTTCAGTATCTCAGCAAAATCAAAGTTAATAGATTTGCCAATTTCTTGTCCTTATATTAAACTCCCCCCCAAAAAAAAAAAAAATTAAAGCTTACACAGTAAAAATGTCCAGAAGCAAAAGATGATAGGGAATAAATCTGCTCAGAGATCCCCCTTTTTTGTGATTCACCTATTTTTTGTTGTAATTTAGATGAAGGCTTACAGAACAACCTAGTTTCTCATTAAACAGTTAGTACACATATCATTTTACGACATTGGTTACCAACACCAGGACATGTCAACACTCTCCCTTCTCAACCTTGGGTTTCCTATTACTAGTTTTCCTGTTCCCTCCTGCCTTCTAGTCATTGCTCCTGGGCTGGTGTGCCCCTTTTAAAAAAATAAAATTTTTTTTTAAATTTTTTTTAGTCTCATTTTATTTAATGGGCCTATCCAATCTTTGGGTGAAGTGTGAAACTCAGATCTAACTTCATTACTGAGCTGAATGGGTGTCTGCGAGCCATACCCTCAGGGATTCTCCAGTCTCAGGCCAACAAATCTGGTCTTACTTTTTGAGTTAGAATTTTGTTCTACCTTATTCTCCAGCTCTGTCCTGGACCATCTACTGTGATCCCTTCAGAGCAGTCAGTGGTGGTATCCAGGCAGCATCTAGTTGTACTGGACTCAGTTTTGTGGAGGCCATGGTAGATGTGGTCCATTAGTCTTTTGGACAAATCTTTCCCTTGCATCTTTACTTTCCTTCATTCTCACTTGTTCCCAAATGGCTGAGACCAGTGGAGATGGCTGCTCAAGGGCTTTTAAGACCCCAGACAGTACTCACCGAAATAGAATGCAGACATTTTCTTTATAAACTATGTTATGCCAATTGAGCTAGATGTCCCCCGGATTGTGATCCCCACAGCCCTCAGCCCAGCAATTCAGTCCCTTAGGGAGTTTGCATGTGTCTATGGAGCTTCCATAATCTTGCCTTGTACAACTTGTCCTGGCTTTCCCAGTATTGTGTACTGTCTTACCCTTCACCAAAGTTGCCATTTATCTATTGCCTATTTAGTGTTTTTCCATTCCCATCCCTCCCCTACCTTGAAGACCCCCCTCCGTCTAACTAACATCAATCTTGACAAGTCCCTGACCCGACTTCTACAAATCATTAGCTATAGTGATTTTGTTTTTGTTTTTGTTTTAATTTGACTCCTATCTTAATTTTTAAAAGTTGGCTGAACTCCTCAAGGCAGAAAGCCACAAATCATTTCTTAAAATGGGAACTTCCTTGTTTATTTATTTTTAACATCTTCCTTACTAAACCAAAAACGAAACCTTTGCCATTGATTCAATTCCGACTCATTTCGACCACATCAGGCAGAGTAGAACTGCCCCCTAGGTTTTGGATGGAGTGGCTAGTGGATTTGAACTGCAGACTTTTGGTTAGCAGCTAAGCTCTTAGCCACCGTGTCACCAGGGATTCTGTTACTTACTACTTAATGATAATTCCTGATATGCCCCACTGTACATTTATTGTAAACCTGCCCAGACTATGTCCTGCACCCACTTTGTGATGGTTTTCCATTATTTGGTTTGAGCAAGTCACATAGATAATTTATTTACCCTCTCTGAACCTTCATTCTTGGGGAATCTCACCCATGCAGGAGGGTGTTAGGAAAGCAAGTACTAAGGTTCTCAAATGGCTCACAAGTCCAGTTCTCAGAGTTCTGATGAATTTGTGGTTTTCTTCACTCCACTATGTGAATTCAAGCTTTGAGCCCATTGAGTTGGACAGCTTTCGAGGTAGCCAAGAGGGCTTCAAAGGGGCTGGTACACTTCTGTTGAAGGGGGTTGGCTTTCCACGCCTTGAGAAGAACCCAGTCTCCAAACTGGAATGGATGGTGGGCACATTTGGCTCAGGCAGCCTCCTCAGGTGAACGTATCTGTGGAGAGAAGACAGAGTCACCCAAAAGGACAGCAAGTATTTAGTAACTTGAACATCTCCAACCTCATGGAGGGAAGGAGGTTAGTCATAATTAAGGCAGGCTTATTATGGTCATATTGGGGTTACCTAATAAAGGGTGCCCATATAGTGGACTAAGCTCTAATTTGCCTCTATAGAAAAAAAAAAAAAAGACATTTTTTCTTTTTCTTTTTTTTTTCTACGGAATGGATCAAATTCTCAAGAAGGCCAAAGGCAATGCCTTTTTCCATATCAATTTGGTCTCTTGGCACAGCTTTCCTAGATGTCTGGTTAGCCCATTGTACTTTGCAGCTAGACTGGCATCTCCAGGCTGTGTTTAAGTTCCAATTAATGTCCAGGGCTGTTGCCACCAATTGTACCTCCAAGGTCACAAGATGGGGCCCATCGTAGTTGCCAGTGGAGATGGGAAACCAAACCAAGGGATGATTTTATTTAGGAGGTGTTTCACAAACTCAGTTGCCTTTTCAGTTCTGTAAGGAAAGGCTTCAATCCAGTTAGTGAAGGTGTCAATAAAGACTAGCAGATATTTGTAATTCCTGGGAGCTTGACGCATCTCCGTAAAGTCAACCTGCCAGTCTTCTCTAGGCATTGCCCCAGTTCACTGGACTCTGGGGCTGCTTCAGAAGTGCTTTGGGGATTATTTTTGCACAGGAGGGGCAGCTCTTTACCACTCCTGAAATAGTGGTGTGCCCCTTTGATCCAATTAAATGTCTCTTAACCCAGTCATATAATCATATCAAAAGCTTATTGTTCTATCCCAGTCCATTCTAAGGGGTCTGTGTCATTTCCCTCTAAGGCTTGGTGTAAAGGTTGGACAATAAGTCTGAAATTTGGAATCCAGATGTGGCAAAAACCAACCATTCTCAAAAAGCCTTGGTGCTACCTCCAGCTGGTAAGGGCTGCAAATCTATAGATCGTGTCTTGTTGGGCAGGGAGGATTTCTCACTCTCCCTATCTGATTTTAAAACTCAGACAAATCATCTTTTTTGGCTCACCTGAGCTATTTGCTTTTGAGGCCTGATACCTTGCATTCTGTAGAAAGTTTAAAACCTCTACGGCATTCTCGAGGCAAGCAAACTTACTATGGCTAGCGATGAGTAAACATACTGGAGAAGTATACCTTTGGTCAAGGTCAGTTGTCTCAATTCCTCGGCTACAGTGGCCCCGAAAGGAGTGGGTCTGTTTTTAAAACCCCGGGGAAGGACTTGCCTGCAGTGGTGTTGCTTTTGCCCATTCCCCAGGTCTTTTTACACAAAGATGAAGCTTTCCCGTGTTTTTTTTTTTTTTTTTCTTTTTTTTTTCCACTCAGATACAGAAGAATACATCTTTCAGATCCAGTACAGTGAAAATGGAAAAACTGGGGGAAAAAGTAAATAGCAGTGTATACGAGTTGGAAACTACAGGGTGGACTATGACTTTCACCTTACTGATGGCTCACAGATTCTGAATAAACTGGTATTTTCCATTTTTCTTCTTCACTGGCAGGATGTAGGTGTTGAATTGTGACTGTCATGGTCTGAATAGTCCATGTTTCATGTATCTGGTGATGATTTTGCCCATACCTGTCAAACCCCTGGCCAAATGGGGCAATGCTTAAGTGGAGGGGAAACTATGCCAGGTTGGGACTCAACTGTTATTGGGGGAACATTTTTGGCACATACTGTCGCCTTGTTGGCGCATACCCATAACCACAGGACCATTGCATGCTTGATGCCTGGCTCTACTGATCCCTGGTAGTGTCCTTCCATGCTGTAATCAGTGAGTGACTCTGTGGAAGGGGCCATCTGCACTCACCATCCATTCTCTGGTGGTACCTGTATCTGCATGGCCTTTTTATCAGGAAATTTGTGCTTCCAGTTTGCACAAGTTTCTCTTCAGCAAGGGAATGGGACAGTCAGGCATGTAGAGAAAAGAATGTGTTAATGACTTTCCTTGTATAGGGCAGGTTAGAGACTGGAGGAAGGGATGGTTCTCCTCTTACCTGAGACTCCCAGACTGACAGTTTGTTTTGTCAGAGCTGTCTTTTTCAGGCTCAGGACAGAATGAATTGCTCTGGTATCCACTGGAAACCATATGGTCCCCCCAACCCCATGCACACACACACCTTCATTATAGCCAGTGGCCCATGTGGAAGACTTTCCTCTAGTCCTCCTCAGTTAGTCTTTACCCATTGGCATCATGGGCCACTGGGTACCCCATGCTCTTTCTTACCTCTGGGTAGGAATTTAGGGCTTCTCTCTTCCAGTGTTCACTCTCTTTGCACTAGGCACTCTGGTCTGTGCTTAACAGGGGTCAGGGCCTCCCACCTCCCTCTCTTTTCAGGGTCCCTCCTTTTATTGAGCTGCCAGGGAACCAGTCATTTCCCTACAAGACCATGTCCAGGAATTTAGCCTGTCTCTTCTAATCAGTGACTTGTCTCTTTTCCTCTTCCTGATCCTGATAGGAATATACCTATTAGGCAAACTCAAAAAGATGAGATCCCCAACTCCACATATTCTTCAAGTTTATGGAGTTTTCTCTGTATATCCTGGGTACTCTGTCTGATAAAAATCATATTCATGATGCGAACATTTTCAAGAGTCTCAGGGTCTGTGTCTGCAAACCAGCTAAATGGCTCATACACACATGTTACACACTCACACGACTTCATTAGTTGCACCAACCTAATAACTGATACCTAGAGCCTTTCACACCCTCAAGAGTCAATTCCTGCCACTTCTGGGACTCTAAAGGCCTTACCTAGGAATTACCCTGTTATTTACCAAATAAGTCCAAATACCTAGGGCCTTTAATGCCCTCAATGGTTAATTCCTCCTGCTTCTCAGGACTCTTCTAAGGTCTTATGTAAGTACTTACCAAATAACCCAGGTGCATTTCATATCTCCCATGAAATCACTGTTGGATCCTAGGAGAGTCATCTTCCAGGGATACTAGAAGGTCTCTGGGAGAAATCTGGTAGCACCAGACGTCATGCTTGTCTGTTGTCCAATCCACCTCTGGATCCGAGCAGATGACTTCTAGATGGCTCACCAGAAATCTTGCTAGTTGGAAACTTCAGGTTCTGCTCAGTGCAACTCATCTCAGCCAATTAACAATAGACCAATGTAGAAGAATGGGAGAGTATAAAGGCATCTTTATTTCACTGTGCAAGGAAGGGAAACAGGTGGGGCTGCTTCTGCCAAGACTGGTCAGAGAGGAGGAGGAGAAAGTTTACTTATAAGGGGTTTACAAGTAGGAAGCTCATACAAGTTATATCAGCAACATTATTAACCATACTACACAGCTGCGATAAGGTTTACATATAACTCCATTCATTACACATTCAGAATATGGTTGTTAAACTCCACCCAAAATCAAGGTATTACTATATATGAGAACTAAAAGATTGTCCTAAATGTCAGCATGGTGTCTAAACTTATTTTTGCCCATTTCATCTAGTTTGGGGAAGTGATTAAGGAGAGGGGAACCAGGATTTTAATGTGAAGTTATGAAGCATGCCAAGCAAAAGACAAGGTTTCTAATGTAAAGCTAGGGGCCTGCCAAGCAAATTGCTCAAGGAAGTGGAAATTTTTCCAGCCTGGGGAGCTCTGTCTTATCATGACCATCTTCACCTTCTAACTGCTTCAAACTTTCCAAAAATATTTATGCTCACATGATAATATAACATGCACCTTTTTCTTATATTTCAATGAACTATTTTTATTCAAATTTCATTGGCTAAACAGGGGATTTTATTTCATGATCTTCCCTGACTTCATGGTTCCCAACACATTCCTGGTGGTACATTGGTTAAGAACTTGGCTGCTAACCAAAAGGTCAGCATTTTGAAACCACCAGCTGCTCCTTGGAAACTCATGGAGCAGTTCTATCTTGTCCATTAAGTTTTCTATGACTCAGTATCGACTCAATGGCAAAGGGTGTTGTTTTATAGCACATTCTCAAAAAAATGAAACGCACTGCTGTTGAGTAGATTCCAACTCCTAGCAACCCTAGAGGACAGAGTAGAGCCGAAGCACAGGGTTTCCAAGGCTGTAAATCTTTCTGGAAGATGACTACCACATCTTTCTCCCATGGAGTAGCTAATGGGTTTGAACCCCTGATCTTTCAGTTAGCAGTCAAGCAACTTAACCATTGTACCACCAGGGCCCCAACATGTTCTTCTGCACTATAAAATTTATGTAATTATTATGTTTGTGATCCATCTCTTCCCTTCAAGAAAGGCAAATATTTTTACTCTTTAGTTGACTCCTTTGTTCATCAGTGCATTTAGAAGAGTGACTGCCATATGGAAGTAACTTTATAAATAAGTGTGGGATGTATTTTTGCTCACAATACCCTATCGAGGCACACGGACAAGGTTTGAAGCCCGTGATGTAATTTATAGGAACCATAAAAAAAAATTTATAGGAACCATATGATTTTTATGAGGTATTAAACGTTAGAAAAGATATTGCTTAATTTTTTTCCATGTCGTATATATGGCATATTTTACATCTTTGTTCCTCAAGCTATATGTCAAGGGATTCAACACTGGAATAACAAGGGTGTAAAATATGGAAGCCACTTTATCAGTTTCAAAGGAATGGCTGGACTCAGGCTGCACATACGTAAAGATTAAAGTCCCATAGAACATGAGCATCAAGGTCAGTGGGATCCACAGGTGGAAAAGGCCTTGTAAATGCCCTGGCTGAGTTCATCCTGACAACAGCTACAAAAATGAGCAGATAAGAAACAAGAATTATTAGAACGGATGAAATCAAATCACTAGATCAATTAATTTCATGTGTGTTTGAGCAGAGCAAAGTTACTAAGGGGAGACAGTCACAGTAGAAGAGGCTGATGACTTAGCCACAGAAGGATAATTTAGAAATCTTTATGGTGATAAGAAGAGAAACATATGCACTATATAGATGATTGCCACCAGGATTGACACACCCTTTGTGATATGATGACTGTGTAGAAGAGAGGGTTACAAATGGCCACCTAGTGATCATAAGATATTGCAGACAGAATGAATAACTCACTAATGAAGAACAAAAGAAAGAAAGCTAGCTGTATAGCACAAAAATAATAGGAGATTTTATTTTCACCCACAACAAAATTGACTAACATTTTGGGTCCCACAGTTGTTGAATAACCAAGATCAGTGATAGCCAGGTGTCTGAGAAAAAAGTACATGGGAGTTTGTAGCTTGGAGTGTATCTTGGTGAGGATGATGATGCCCAAGCTGCCCACCACTGAAATCATGTAGATGATAAGGTACAGTCCAAACAATGGAGACTTTAGCTCCAGACGGTCTGTGATTCCCATCAGAATGAATTCATTTAGCATTGTTAGATTATGTTTTTCCATCTTGGTCTATCAGGTAACCTATTCTGGATAGGGACATCAACATAGTCAACAGGTTTTAAGTAGTATCCTCTGGTAGATTTTTAGTATACAAAGGCAATATGCTAAATGAATAAGATAAATCCAAACTTTCCAATATAGATATTTGAAAGTAAACCCACCTCCCACAAATAAAGCATAGGTACATAAAGATAGAGAGAGAGAGAGGGAAAGGGAGAAAAGGAAATAGGGAGAGAAAGAGAAAGCTAACTTGTTATAGTTTGGGGAAAATTTGCTCTCCAAAGAACATTTGTCAATGTCTGGGACATTTTGGATGTCACAACCAGGAATAGGGGACTTCAGGTATCTAATGGAAACTGGGATGTCACTAAACATTCTACTATATACAGGGTAACTCCCCACAAGAACAAAATTTCCAGCCCAAAATGTCCCTAGGGCAGAAGTTGAGAAACCCTGATCTATACATACTTATAGATACAGATGAACATGTAGATGAAGATGTAGATACAGATAAAGATATAGGTGTAGTTATAGATGTGGGTGTACAAGGAGGTGTACTTGTATGTGTACATGTACTTATAGGCATTGTGTACATGTAGATGTATATGCATAGAGATGCACACACTCATGCTCTAGCACATACAGAGGCACAGGCACAGACCCAGACACACATGCACACACATAGATGGGATCCCTGCCTGGCAGAGCAGCGGTTAAAAGCTTGGCTACTGAGGAAAAAGTTGGCTTTTGAATCTATCAGCCGCTCCTTGGAGACCCTATGGGAAAGTTCTACTCTGTTTTACAGGGTCTGTATGAGTCAGAATCAAATTGATGGCAATGGGTCTGCATTCTTTTTTTCTTTTTAATACACATATAGACATATGAGGCAAAAATCTAAAAAAAATTAAAAATTTTAGATATTAAGGAATATGACTAGTTACTAAAATTTCTCTTTGTCATTTACTTCATGACAATCACATAATGACATTTATAAGATTATAATACATACATAGATTAAAAAAATTTTTAAATGGAAATTCCCACTGTGTATGGAAACATTTAATATGCATAACTTCAAAACATAGAACAATAAAAGCACTTGTGCCACAGATGCTACAGACTGAAACAACATCCTTGACAGGTATTGAACACATGTTTTGCCAATGAAAATCTAATAGATCCCAGTGGGGATTACCGGTCTTTATACAGGGGAGTACCCAACGTGGTAGGCATGCAGATATAGTCTCTGTTATACCTCCACTGTACCTTAATCTCTTTATCCACACCTGTAAAATGACTACTTCCTTTCAGGGTTGTTGAAAAATAAATGAGGATTACATGTTTGAATGTGTTTAAGGTATGAGGACATAACTCTTAAATATGAAATATATAGTCTTTTTGTTATTTTTGAAATGATGACAGTAAATTACGTGAAAGGAATTTTCTTTATATATGCATACATAAATAATTCTAGTATGAAATAGCTTCTATGTCAGGGTTATGACAATGAGTAGGTTGAGTAGTGCCTTATCTACGTAACTGACCCCAGCCCTTCCCTCCACCATCCTCAACTCCCTGACTAAAATTGGACCATCAGTGTGCCAATCTTCTGGATCATGTATCTTCTACTTTACTTAAAACGTTTTAATATAAGCTGATCGACTGCTATCCTAAAGGTCGGCAGTTGGAAACCACCAGCTGCTCTGCGGTAGAAAGATGTAGCAGTCTGCTTCCATACAGATTTACAGCCTTGGAAGCCCTTTGGGGTCACTGACGAGTCAGGATCACCTTAAAGGCAGTGTGTTTTAATACAAATTTACTTAAAATATGTCCTAACCTAGGAGTATTTTCATTATAACTAACGTAAAATAAGTCATTTGTAACAAATCAGATTTATTTTGTTATGAAAAAAATTTACAATAGTGAGAGGAAATTGAGAGAAAGTGAGGTCACCGTCATTGATTTTATAAAATGAAGTTGCATTAAAAAAGTCCACCTGGATAAAGAAATCCTCTAGTCTAAACTATTATAGCACATAATGCATATATAAACATAAGTATACTTAAATTAAAATGTATACACATATCCCTAGTAAATCACAGATTAAAAAAAAAAAAAATGCCAGAGAAGGATGAGAGAAGGATGAGGATGGCAGTTTAAGGTGAAAGAATGAATGGTTTGAAGTGATACTACTTGCAATGAAAATAGCAGTACCAGCAGCCTCTGAGCCAGGAATAATCAAGCAAATAGAAAAATACAACAGTATCATATTAAATAATAAAATGGTTACAGGGGAAATACACTGTCTCATATAAAACATTGCTGATAAAGTTGTGACCTACACCGACACAATGCCTACGTCAGAAAGCAACTACTGGTCTTTTCCCAACTAGACAGAGGAGAATGAAGAAAACTGAAGACTTACGGAAGCATTTAGTTAAAAGAACCAATGGGCTGCTTGAATCCCAACCTCCTCTAACCCGACACCAGAAGAACTAGATGGTACTTGGCTACCACTACTGACCACTCTGACCAGGATCACAATAGAAGGTTTGGGGCAGAATGGGTAAAAAGTGTAGAACAAAATTCAAATTAAACAACAACAACAACAAAAAGACCAGATATACAGGTTTGAAAGAGACTGGAGAAACCTCTAAGACATTTGCCTTAAGACAGAATTCTAACATGAAACTATAGATACTCCCAGAGGCCATCTTTTAGCCCAATGACAGGGCTGTTAAACATAAACGTCTGTGAAGGAGGTGCCATTCAGAACAATCAACTACAGGAGACCAAAAGGACAAGAAGGCAGGGAGAGACAGGGAAGCCTGCCTAACAGAACCAGGTAAGCCAGTAAGGAAATGAGGAGACCACTGTCACATTTTGTGTAAGAATCTTTGATTGGAAAATTAATTTCCTACGTAAACTTTCACCTAAAAAAAAAAAAAAAAGTGTTTTTTTTTTTAAAGTGCAATAAAATGTTATTTAATTCTATTTTTTAAGGAAGTACTGAATTCAGTATCAGTAGATATTACAACTAAGAAATCAACTATCTTTAATGAATGCAATAAAACCAATATAAATCTGGTTTCGTTGCAATGATGGAAGGGTGAAAAAAAAAAGTTCTTATATTGGTAGTACTGCTTTTCTTATAAGGTAAGGGAAGATAAGAGGGCTTCCTCTCAATAGCTCTGAAGTTCCATGGAGAGCATCAAGTTATTTTCCACGGTTTATGATGTTTTTTGAGTATCTACTTATATAACTCTTTATATAATTATACATATTTTATAAAATTATATAATTTTGAGTATCTACTTCTTATATAATTCTTTATATAATTATAAAGCTGTATTCTTTGGGAAAATTATATCTTTGATGGAGTCCACTGGAAATTGAAGAATATGGTATATAGTATACTACCATCATCAAACTGTCTACTTAAAAGTTTCCTAAACTCTAAAAATTGCTTTTCACATCTCAACAAAAGGTGTGAGATGGAAATGTATTAGTTCCTCATCAAGAGATTAGCAAAAATGCACATTTGCACAGTTATTTAAATATACGTTAAATATTAAATTACACTTGAGAGGGACATAGAAGAGCCTAGAGTCACTATATAACCAAGGATTTTGAAGGACATCAACATCGGAGACTGAATACCTGCAGCTTCATAATTCTGCTACGGTAATTTTTAACACTGCATATGCTTCCTTTACTTTCATATTTGAGCCCTATTATTCACATAGGTGGACCCCCTGAGTTGAGCAAACACTTAAGCACTCAGCTATAAACTGAAAGGCCGGGGGTCAAGTCCACTCAGAGGTGCCTTGGAAGAAAGGAAGACCTACGTCTGAAATGTCGCAACTGTTGAAAAACCTATGGAGCACTATTCTCTGATGGGGGTAATTATGAGGCAAAATTGACTCCAGGACTCTTTTTTTTTTTTTCCTCTTTGTTTCTTTTTTATTGATATAATTATTTATATAGAGTATTATTTAGCCGTTTAATGATAATGTTCATAGATGCTTATGAGCATTTAGCCTCTGAAACAAAGGGTGAATATTTTAAAAAAAAAAGCATGGCAGTAAAGTGTAGAGAGATTCTAGTCTGAGGCACTGCTGAAATGTAGAATACACGCAGCACTGACTCAGAAATTCTAATATTTTGCAATGAATTTGCCATTGAATAGCAGTGGGACCTTGCTAGTGTCACTGAAACGTTCTGGACATTGCTTAAATATAGAAATAGTCTATCTTTTTACCTGTAACCAAGTCCCTGTCTTCACTCTCCCGTGTGTTTCTTAACATGGCAGAGTGAGACGAATTCATGGAATTTTTTTCATGCATAGAGATGCTCCTTGAGGAGACGACAAGCAATTTGTTGATTGTTCCTGAACCATTTGAAAGCTTAAAATATCTAGAGGTTGTTTATTAATTGTCCAGGACAATTTTTATTCACCAGTAAGCAAGTTTTCAACCACATAGTGTGTATACATGTCTGTATTTACCTATTTAATACAGTCTTGCCTTTTACTCTTTACTAACTTTCCATTTTTACCACACAGGGATCTGGATTAAAATACTGTATCTATGACACAGAACTGTCAATACTCCCTGCTTCTAAAGGGGCCTCTTCAAATGGATGACAGAATGAAGATCTGCTTAAATGATTTCTTACTGCATTATTTAAAAGACTTAAATGGAACAAAAGTAATGCATTGTGCGTCTGTGAGGTATCACTTCATAGTTTGCTGTTGTAATTGTTGCTGTTACTGTTATTGTTCAGGGTTTTTTTTGTTTGTTGGTTGTTTTTGGTTTTGACCTCAGAAACACAAACGTTAACCCTTGCTTCTCATTTCATGGTCAATTGCGATCATCAGCCTGGTTTTACTTGTTTGTTTTATTTTCCTTTATTACATTTCAATATTTTCTGTTTTTCCATTCTGTCCAATTCTCATCCCAAAACATCTTTCTCACCTTCATACAGATCTGGCTGTGCCTCACATATGCTCTACCATATCAATATAACCTTGTGTCTTAGGCTGAGTTCTGTAGAGAAGCAAAACCGGTAAAGGGTATAAATGTATATATAGAGAGAATTTTATCAAGGGAATGGCTCACATGGCTGTAGAGGCTGGAATGTCCCAAGTCCCTGGGTCAGGATAGAAACTTCTCCTGATTTATGTAGCTGCAGGGGCTGACTAACCCAACATCTGCAGGTCAGACAGCAGGGCTCTTGCTCATGAGCTGAAGACTGAAGAATCCCAAGATCGATAGGCAAGACTGCAGGCAAGCTGCTCATTCAATTCCCAAGAACCAGAGGCCAGGGGAACAGGAGCCTGCTGCAGGATTCAAAGTGACAAAAAGCCAACGAACCTTGCTAGAATGTCTACTTATATTCCATGCAGGCCACACACATCAACAGATTGGCTATTCGCAGTAGATCCCATCATGGAGACGATCATAACATCATAGGACTGTCATACCACTAAGAACCATGGCCCAGCCAAGTTGACACACAACCTTAACTTTCACACCTTGTAACGTGTGGTATTTTATGTGTACTGTTTTATTCTGAATACACATTTATCACACTATATCTTACTGGGGCATTTTGGTATTTTAAATATTCATCATGTATCTATTTATGCTTTTTTTTGCTAATTTGTGATATATATATGTCATAAATATCACAAAAATATGTGTGTGTGTGTGTATATATATATATATATATATTTTTTTTTTTCCCCAATGTTTAAACACTCACTACTAAATGAAAGTTTGGCAGTTTAAACCCACAAGCCATTATGGGGAGAAAAGACCTGGCCTTCTGCACCCATAAAGATTACAGCCTAGGCCACCTTTGGGGCATTTCTATCCTGTCTTATAAGTTGCTATAAGTCTCAATTGACTGGAGGACACATAAAAAAACAAAAATTCTTTACTGGTAGATATTTTATTGTCTCCAACAGAACATTGTCTGACATTCTTGCTTTGGACATGTCATCAGGAAATACCAGTTTCTGGAGTTGGACATTATATTTGGTGAATTAGAGGACTACCTGGAATGAGGGAAGCCCTTCATGAGATGGAATAACACTGTGGCTACAACAATGGATGCAAACATCCCAAAGATTATGAGGATAGCACAGGGCCAGGCAATGTTTTGTTCTGTTTTCTGTAAGGTCACCGTATGTTGTATTCAAATCAATGGCATATAACAACAACATTTTGAGATGGACTTCATTCATGTCAGATGACTCTGTTGGGGTTCCTCCTCACTGTTGTGTGTGTCAATAATTTGTTTCTTTTACTGCTGAGTATTATCTCATGTATGGGTTTATTACAATTTGCTTAAAAATGTACCCATAGAAGGACATTTTAGATTGTTACCAGTTTTTACCTGTTACAAATAATGTTTCTGTGAACATTTTTTTTCTTTCTTTTTTTAATTGTGATTCAGGTGAAAGTTTACAGAGAGAACTAGGTTTTCATTAAACGGTTAATACTCAGATTGTTTTGTGACTTTGGTTGACAACACTGCAAAGTGTCAGCACTTTTCTTCACCCTAGGTTTTCTGTTTCCATTTGCCAGTTTTCCCATCCCTTCCTGCCTTCTCATCTTTGATTTTGGGCTAGTGTGCCTGTCAGTCTTAAATACATGATTAAACTATGAATTACATCCTTCAAGTGGGCCGTTCTGGCCCTCAGAGACCTGTTGAAGCTTTGGCTGAAGGACAAACCTCAGGAGCGACTCCAGTGCTAAGTTAAGAGGGTGTCCAGGGGCCATACTCAGGGCGTTTCTCCAGTCTCTGTGAGACCAGCAAGCCTGTGCTGTTTTTGTGCACATGTGTGAATTTGAATTTTATTCTACATTTTTCTCCTACTCTTTCTGAGACTTTTTATTGTGATGCCTGTCAGACAGTTGGTGGTGTGAACCGGGTACTTTCTAGTATTTCTCAGCTTAGTCTGGTGGAGGTTGTACTAATTGCGTTCCATTAGTCCTTTGGACTAATCTTTTCCTTGTGTCTTTGGTCTTCTTCATTCTCCATTGCTCCAGTCAGGATGGGTTCTGTAAATGTATCTTAGATTTTCACTCTCATGTTTTTAAGACCCTAGTCTCTACTCACCACAGTTAGTGTAAAACATTCTCTTTATAGACTGTTATGCCAATTGAGCTACATGTCCCCTGAGATCATGGTTTTCTGCCTCAGCAGAGTAGTTCAGTCTCTCAGGGCATTTGGATGTCTGTGAAGCTTCTATGGCTTTCCCCTTGTCAAGTGGCGAGGACTTCCCCAGTATACTGTCTTACACTTCACCAAAGTTACCACTTGTCTACTAACTTGTGTAAGGGTTCTTGTATGACCATAGGTTTCATTTCTCTGGGGTAAATATCTAAGTGTGAGTAGTTTTAATTTTGACAAATTCCTATTTATTGATTTGTACTTTCCAGCAATGTATTTGCATGTACCAATAATTCAGGAGATTTCATTGTTGAGTGGTACTCATTTTCTTGGATAAACCACAATTTATTTATTAATTCTCAAGTAGATGAACACTTGGATTGATTCTAGTTTTTGACTATTACAAATAAAGCTGCAATGCACATTTGTACACACATCTTCATAAGGAAAAATACTGTCATGTCTCTGGTTAGATATATATGAACGGAATGGCTAAATTTCATGGTAAACCTGTGATTAGCCTTCTAAGACCCTCATCTTTAAAACAAATTCTTTTTTAAAGTATTTATGTCATTTTAATTACCCACTAGCAGTATATGAATGGTCTAGTTCCTCCACACGCTTACCAACTACCTGGCATTCTAATAGATGTGAAGAGGTATGTCATTAATGTTTTAACTTGAAATTTATTAATTAAGAAAGATGCTCAGCATTTTCATATACTTACTTGCCAGCTGCATATTTTCTTTGGATAAGTTCTTGTTTGTTTATTTTTATGACTATTTTTGTAGACTGTTTCTTTCTTTTTTTTTTCAGTTTTGAGAACTCTGTGTTTATTATAGAAACAGCTCATTTATTAGATGTATTATTGGAAAATATTTTCTCCCAAAATATAACTTGTTTTTACACAAGTGTCTTTTGAAAAGCAGAAGTTTTAAAATTTGATGTGGTCAAACTCTTCATGTATTTTGCTTTTCCTGTTTGTCTTAGACGTCTGTGCTGGTATAACAGAAATGCCACAAGTGGATGCCTTTAACACACAGAAGTTTATTTCTCACCATTTACCCTTTGGCTTCACGTGAATTCCGGGTCATCTCACAGTTTAGGAAGCTAGAAATTCAAATTTGGGATGCCAGCTCCAGGGGAAGCTTTTCTTTCTCTGTTGGCTCTGGGGGAAGGTCCTTTTCATCAACTTTCCCCTGATCTAAGGACTTCTCAGCCTGGACCCTGGGTCCAAAGGACGTGCTCCATTAGTGGAGGTTTTTTCTTGGTGACATGAGGTCCTACTCCTTTCTGCTCCTTTTACTCTTTTATATCTTAAAAGAGATTTACTCAAAATACATCCTAATCCTGTAGATTGAGTCCTTTCTCATTAACATAGCTGTCTCTCACACTGCCTCATTAACATCTTAGAGGTTAGGATTTACAACACATGGAATAATCACATCAGATCACAAAATGTTGGACAAGGACACTACACTGGGAATCCTGGCCAAGCCAAGTTGAATCATATTTTGGGTGGACACAATTTAATCCATTACCAGCGTTTTATCTATGAAATCTCCAAATGTGTTTATATAGTAAAAGCAAACCCATTTAAAATTAAAACACACATTTTTTTTTAATTGACCACTAACCTGAAAGGAAATTCACAAATGCTACGTTAACTTTTTAATATACAGCTCTATTGTAGACTCTATTAGATTTTATACACAAAAAAAATCCTGTCCTTTATTAATAAAAAGAGCTTTACCTCTTTCTTTCCAATCTGAATGCTTTCTATTTGTTTATTTATTGCCTTATTGTGTTTTCTAGAATATCTGCTAAAATGACAGATTTGGTAAGGGTAGATTTCCAAGTTGTGTTCCTGGTCTTTCTGAGAATTTATTCAGTCTTTTTTACCCTGTGTGATGGTAGCTGTTGGTTAATCATGGGTGCCCTCTATCAGTTTGAGGAAGTTCCGTGTCAATATTGTTACTACTTGTGGTTAGGTGCCCACTGAGTCATTTCTAATTCATAGCAGCCCTGTGTACAACACAATGAAACACTGCCCAGTACTGCACTATTCTCTTAATCATTGTTATGCTTGAGCCTATCCTTGGAGCCACTGTATCAGTCCATGTCTTGATGGCCTTCATTTTTTACTGAACCCTGACTTTGTTGTTGTTGTTGTTAGGTGCCTTTGAGTTGGTTCTGACTCATAGAGACCCTATGTACAACAGAAAAAAACACCGCCTGGTCTTGCACCATCCTCACAATAGTTGTTATGCTTGAGCCCATTGTTGTAGCCACTGTGTCAATCCATCTCATTGAGGGCCTTCCATTTTTTCCATTGACCCTCTAGTTTACCAAGCATGATGTCCTTCTCCAGGGACTGATCCTTCCTGAAAACATGTCCAAAGTATATTAGATGAAGCTTCACAATGTTTGCTTGCAAGGAGCCTTCTGCTTGTACTTCTTCAAGACAAATTTGTTCGTTCTTGTGGTAGTGCAAGGTATATTCAATATTTTCCCGCAATACCACAATTTAAAGCAATCAAAGGCATCGATTTGTCTTTGGTCTTCCTTATTTATTGTCCAGCTTTCACATGTATAAGAGGTGATTGAAAACAGAATGGATTGGGCCATACACACCTTAGTACTTAGTGTGACATCTTAGCTTTTCAACACTTTAAAGAGATCTTTTGCCTCCGATTTGCTCAATGCAAAGCATCCTTTGATTTCTTGACTGTTGTTTCCATGCGTGTTGATTGTGAATCCAAGTAAAATGAAATCCTTGACAACTTCAATCTTTTTTCTGTTTATCATGATGTTGCTTATTGGTCCAGTTAAAAGGATTTTTATTTTCTTTATGTTGAAGTGTGGTTCATATAGAAGGCTGTGGTCTTTGCTCTCTATCAAGGAGGGTTTCGTGTCCTCTTCATTTTCAGCAAGCAAGATTGTGCCATCTGCATAATTCACATTGTTAATGTGTCTTTCTCCCATCCTAAGGCCCTGTTCTCCTTCATGTAATCCAGCCTCTTGGATTATTTGCTCATCATATAGATTGAAAAAGTATGGTGAAAGGATACAACCTTGAAACACACTTTTCCTCACTTTAAACCATTCAGTATACCCTTTTTCTGTTCCAACTACTGCCTCTTGGTCTAAGTACATGTTTCTTATGAGAACAATTAAGTGTTCTGGAATTTTTTATTTGTCTCAATGTTATTCATTATTTTTTATGATCCACACAGTCTAATGCCTTTGTGTCATCAATAATACACAGGTAAACATCTTTCTGTTATTCTCTACTTTCATGGATAATCCATCTTATATAAGCAATGATATTCCTCATCCCATGTTCTCTTCTGAAGCCAGGTTGAAAATCTGACAATTCTTGTTGATGCACTTCTGTGACCACTTTTGAATGATCTTCAGCAAAATTTTATTTGTGTGTGATATTAGCGATTCTGTTAGATAATTTCCACAATCTGTTGGATCACATTTAACAATAATTTGGTTAAAATTTTATCACAATATTTGGACTTTGAAAATGCTTTTCGACATCTGTCTATGTTGCTTTGTTTGCATTTCTAATAAGTGTTAATGGTGAATGTCATTACCTGGTTTTTAAAAATCAACCATGCATTCTTAGAGCACGCCTAATTTGGTTTACATGTTTCAAGAAACAATTTAAATTTTTTAAATGTTTTTCACATATGTGCTCTGTTGTTCCCTCTTTTCTAAGGCTTTTGTCTACCTTTGATATCAGAGTAAGGCTATCTTGGTATAGAAAATGGAAATATATCCTCCTCTTCAGTGTTCTAGAAAAGTTTGTGGAGAACTAAACATATAATAGAATTTCCCTATCAAGCCATTTGGACTTGATTGGGGATCGTATTTTAAATTTAAATTTCCATTTTGATATTCCTTTTATCAGTGATTTTTTTTTTCTTATGTGTTTTCCAGTCTCTATATACATGGAAACATCATACCCCTCCTTGTATGGTCCTGACCTAAAACCCAGATTGATTTTTTTTTTAAGTAGGAAACATTAGTGTATTTAGAATTTATTTTTTCTCATTACTTTTTTTTTGAGTATTAAAAGAATAAAAATAAGAAAATATGCATGGAAAATTTGGAAGGAATATGGAGCAACGATGTCCAGAAATTATAACAAATATGTAAAATGCTACATATCACAGCTCACTCACTACAAAATGCACCATAATCCAAATTTGGGATTATCTCTTCTTGCTTCTTCCAAGTAGAAGAATCAAAACGATGAATTCAAACTATAATATACTGCACACTCATATCAACCAAATTTGAGAAAATTCTGCCAAGCCAAAATAAGGTAAGAAACCTAACTCATCATACAATAGACCTCTTATGCAAGGATACATAAACAATTAGATAATGACTGCTAGAGAAGAGTAATTATTACTTCCTAGAGAGATAACGATAACAATCTATGAGACAAAAGTATGCAATTAGGAACTAATATCGATCCAGTAGAGAAAAAGAAGAAAAAACCTGGAAACTTCCATGGTTGATATCAATAAATTTATCTTAATTAGTATATCCACTGATACAGAGAAAATGGGTTGATCTAGGCAAACCAGACACCTACCTGATCCAGGTGAATATAATACCTTTATTTTGTTACTGCTTACATTACTATTATAATATAAAATAATAAAAATAATAACAAAGTAAACAGACTGTAATGGATCATATATGAAAGCAAAGACACTGATGATGAAAGTGAGGGGTTTCAAGGTTTAGAAAGTAGATATTTGAGGAAATCCAGAAGACTGAGTACTTCAACTCATTCCACAGCACTGAGCCTTCTTGAAATTAGGATTAGTCACCGGAGCAGATGATGAGCACCAAAACAGGTGTGTTCATGCACACATACACACACACACAAACACTTGTTTGTGTCTATCACATCATCCCTATCCCAATCAGCATATTCACTCTTCTTCTTTTTATTTTAATCTATCACACCCCAACACATTCTAATATGCTGCACAATGTCTTCATTATTATACATATAACGCATCTGTCCTGCAAAAGGAAGGCATCATTTTCTGTTGTCTTATTTATTAATTTATTTATAGCTTTTGTTAGACTGGAAACCTTGGTAGTGTAGTGGATAAGAGCTATGGCTCCTAACCAAAAGGTTACTAGCTTGAATCCACCAGGCGCTGCTTGGAAATTCCACGGGGCAGTTCTATTCTGTTGCATAGTGCCACTGAGTCAGAATCAACCCGATGGCAATGGGTTTGGTTTTTCTTGGTTTTCTTTTTAGACTAACTGGTAGAAGGCGATATAGAAATATATGCTGAATTTTTCTGAGCTTTGGTGCTGCTATCTCCTCCAGAGGCACACAGAAAAAAGTTGACATCTTATAATGTAATTTATGTTAATCATATGGTATAGTGAACTTAGGGAAAATATATTGCATAGTTGTCCCAAAGTCCTATGTAAGGCATATTTCATGTCTTTATTCCTCAGACTATAGATCAAGGGATTCAACACAGGCAGAACTAAACTGTAAAATATGGAAGCCACTTTATCAGTGTCAAAGGAATGACTGGTCTTAGGCTGGTGGTGCATAAAGATCAAAGTCCCATAGAACATACCACCACTGTCAGGTGGGACCCACAAGTGGATAAAGCCTTGTGCCTGCCCTCAGCTGAGTTCATCCTGAAAATGGCTACAGAAATGAGCAGGTAAGAAACAAGAACTATTAGGAGGGATGAAATTAAATCAAAAGATTTGCTAAGATGAGAATGATGAATTCCATTTCATGAGTGTTTGGATAAAGCAAAGATAATAAGGGAATGTTGCCACGGTAAAAATGACTAATGACTTTGCAGTTTTTACCAGGTTCTCAGGTATTGCCTGGTGTGGCCATGGTCACATGAAAGGGATGAAGGTGAAAGCAGAAGCCTTATTTGGTTGGCCAAGCAAAGGAGTATACTGGGACTCAAGTTGCCAAACAATAGCTGAAAAAACTTTTATTAGGGCAAATATTGAGGATGGGCCTGGCGGGAAGGAGCAAGATCATTGATTGGTCTGGCCCAAAGAAGCATTTCTGGCGTGGTTTTGTTATCTGCCCTTACTCAGTCCAAAAGGAGAGTCTCTCAAACCAGATTTTAGGCTTGGACCCCTTGTTCTGAAAGTCTTCCACCATTCTTGGGCCATTAAAGTTTGGTTCTGTCCAGAGGGAGAAAAGTTCTGAGTTCAACCAGAGAATGGGTTGATGGTGCTGCTCATGTCAGGTGGGTGAGGTCTGGTCTTAACTTCTTCTGTGGTATGTGACCTCAGCCTCTCATTTTGTTTTTTACTTTGGGCCGGAAGATGGCCAATTCCCTAACAATTATCTGAAGAATCCAGTTAGAAGGGGAGGTGGTTCATGCTATCCTACTTACAAGGAGCTTGGGGGTTGGTAACGGTGCCCAGAGGCTGTTGGCCTCATAGGCACCAAAGATAAATTAAAAATCTTTATGGTGACCAGAAGAGGAACAAATGTGCTGTAGAGATAGGGAATTGCCACCAGCACCCAACACATCCTTTAAGATATGATGACTGCGTGGAGCAGAGGGTTACAAGTGGCCACATAGGGGTCTTAGGACATTGCTGACAGAATGAAAACTTCATTAGTTATGAACATAATAAAACTAGCTAGCTGTGGGGCACAAAATAATAGGAGATTGTGTTTTCTTCCACAACAAAATTTACTAACATTTAGGTCCCCAGCTGTTGAGATCAGTGATGGCCAGGTTCCCGAAAAAAAAGTACACGGACATTTGTAGATTAGAACCTGTCTTGGTGAGGATAATCGTGCCCTACTTTCCCACCACTGAGATCATGTAGATGATGAGGAATAGCCCAAACCCGGGGAGGTCTGTAATTCCCATCAGAATGAATTCATTCAGCACTGTTAGACTGTGTTTGTCCATCTAGGTCTTTCAGGAAACCTATTCTGGATAGAGACATCAGCATAGTCAATAGTTTTTAAGTAGTATCATATGTTAGATATTTAGTATACAAAGCTAGTATGAAAAACATAAATTCAAACTTTTCTTTTTAGGATATTTGAATGTATGCCCACCTCCTACAATTTTTGCACATACATATACATATATTATATACTAATAGATGAAACATAAATGAATAAACAGTTAAACGTTCAGGTGTTAGGTACATGGATATTTATTGTTGTTGTTAGCTGCATTCGAGTCAGTTCCAACCCATAGCTACCCTATGCACAACAGAATGGAACACTGCCTGGTCCTGCACCATCCTCACAATTGTTGCTATGCTTGAACGCATTTTTGAGGTCACTGTGTCAGTTCATCCTGTTGAGGGTCTTCCTGTTTTTCTCTGAACCTCTACTTTACAAATCACGATGACTGATCCCTCCTGATAACAGGTCCAAATTATGTGAGACGTAGTGCCTCCGTCCTTGCTTTTAAGGTACATTCTGGTTATACTTCTTCCAAGACAGATCTGTTCGTTTTTTTTGGCAGTCCGTGATATATTCAGTCTTCTTCTCCAAAACCACAATGCAAAGGCATCGATTCTTCTTCCGTCTTCCTTATTCATTGTCCAGCTTTGGCATGCATATGATGCAATTGAAAACACCATGATTTGGGTCAGACAGACATTAGTCTTCAAGGTGATATCATTGCTTTTCCACAGTGTAAAGAGGCCTTTTGCAGCCAATTTGCCCAACACAATTGTCTTTTGATTTCTTGACTGCTGTTTCCGTGACTTGATTTTGGATCCAAGTAAAATGAAATCTTTGATAATCTCAACCTTTTCTCCATTTATTATGATGTTGCTTATCAGTCTAGTTGTGAGGATTTTTGTTTTCTTTATGTTGAGGTGTAATCTATACTGAAGACTATGGTCTCTGATCTTCATCAATAAGTGCTTCAAGTCCTCTTCACATTCAGCAAGGAAGGTTGTGTCATCTGCATGTTGCAAGTTGTTCATAAGTCTTCCTCCAATCCTGATGCCCCGTTCTTCTTCATATAGTCCAGATTCTCAGATTATTTGCTCAGCATAGAGATTGAATAGTTATGGTGAAAGGATATAACACTGATGCTCGTTTCCTGACTTTAAACCATGCAGTATTCTGTTGTACTGTTTGAACGACTGCCTCATGATCCTTGCACAGATTCCTCATGAGCACAATTAAGCGTTCTGAAATTGCCATTTTCTGCAATGTTATCTATAATTTGGTATGATCCACACGATCGAATGCCTTAGCATAGTCAATAAAACACATGTTAACATCTTTCTGGTATTCTCTGCTTTCAGCCAGGATCCATCTAACATCAGGAATATCTCTGGCTCCTAGTCCTCTTCTAAATCTGGCTTGGATTTCTGGCAGTTTCTTGTCTATATACTGTTGTAGCTGTTTTTGAATGATCTTCAGCAAAATTTTTCTTACATGTGATATTAATGATATTGTTGGGTAGTTTCTGCTTTCAGTTGGATCACCTTTCTTGGGAATAGGCATAAAAAAGGACCTCTTCCAGTTGGTTGGCCAGGAGGCTGTCTTCCAAATTTCTTGGCATAGATGAGTGAGTACTTGAAGCACTACATCCATTTGGTATTTTGTCAATTCCTGGAGCCTTGTTTTTCAGCAGCGCTTTCAGTAAAGCTTGGACTTCTTCCTTCAGCACCATCGGATCCTGATCAGATGTTACCTCCTGAAATGGTTGAACGTTGACCAGTTCTTTTGGTATAGTGACTCTGTGTGTTCCTTCCATCTTTTTTTGATGTTTCCTGGTCATGTAATATATTTCCTGTAGAGCTTTAGTATTGCAACTTGAGGCTTGAATTTTTTCTTCAGTTCTTTCAGCTTGAGAAATTCTGAGCATGTTCTTCCCTTTTGGATTTCCATTTCCAGGTCTTTGCACATGTCATCATAATACTTTACTTTGTCTTCTCCAGCTACCCCTTGAAGTCTTCTGTTCAGCTCTTTTGCTTCATCATTTCTTCCTTTTGCTTTAGCTACTCAACGTTCAAGAGTAAGTTTCATAGTCTCATCTGACATCTATTTATGTCTTTTCTTTCCCTCCTGTCTTTTTAGTGACCCCTTGCTTGCTTTATTTATGATGCCCTTGGTGTTATTCCATAACTCATCTGGCCTTTGGTAATTTGTACTGAAGGTGTCAAATCTATTCTTCCTATATTCTCTAGATTCAGGTGGGATATACTCAAGGTCACATTTTGGCCTTGTCCTGACTGATGATATTGAGCTTTTTGCCCTCTCTTTCCACAGATGTATTAGATTTGGTTCCTGTACATTCCATCCGGCGATGTCCATGTGTATAGTTGCCATTTATGTTGATGAAAAATGTTACTTTCAATGAAGAAGTCATTGGGCTTGCAAAATTTTCGCATGTGATCTCTGGCATCGTTTCAATCACCAAGGCCATACTTTCCAACTACCATTCCTTCTTCTTTGTTTCCAACTTTTACATTCCAATCACCCGTAATTATCAGTGCATCCCGATTGCAAGTTTGATCAAGGTCAGACTGCAGAAGTTGGTAAAAATCTTCAATTTTACATCTTCGGCCTTAGCGGTTGGTTCATAAATTTGAATAATAGTTGTATTAACTGTTTTTCCTTGTAGGCAGATGGGTATTATCCTATCACTGACAGAGTTGTAGGGCAGGATGGATCTGGAAATGTTCTTTTTGGAGATGAATGCAAGGCCATTCCTTTTCAAGTTGTCATTCCCGGCATAGTAGACCATATGACTGTCTGATTCAAAATAGCCAATACCAGTCCAATTCAGCTCACTAATGCCTAGGATATCGATGCTTATGTGTTCCATTTCGTTTTTGATGATTTCCAATTTCCCTGGGTTCACACTTCATATATTCCACATTCCTATTATTAATGGATGCTTGCAGCTGTTTCTTCAATTTTTTCAGTCCTGACACACCAGCAAATGAAAGTCCCAAAAGCTTGATTCCAGCCACGTGATTAAGGTTGACTCTACTCTGAGGAGTCACCTCTTCCCAGCTGTATTTTGTGTGCCTTCTCACCTGAGGCACTCATCTTCCAGCACTATATTAGACAATGTTCCACTGCTATTCATAAGGTTTTCACTGGCTAATTCTTTCCAGAAATAGAACACTGGGTCCTTCTTCCTCATCTGCCTTAGTCTGGAAACTCAGCTGAAACCTGTCCGCCATGGATGACCCTGCTGGTATTTGAATACCAGTGGCATAGTTACCAGCATCACAGCAAGACACAAGACCCCACAGTATGACAAATTGTACTCTTCTTAAAACTTTTGTCTTTTCTGTATACCTAAAAAAATACATGGATGCATTTTGAGCCCTCTTCTTTGAAAGATTGTCTTATGAATACTCGTGATTATAGATGGTCCAGAATGGAACAGCCAACATACTGGACAGATTTTGGATAGCTATTATCATGAATTGAATTGTGTCCCCTCAAAATATCCGTCAACTTGGCTAGGTCATGATTCCCAGTATTGTATGAAAAAAAAAAAAATGATTATCTACCATTTCATCATCTGATGTGATTTCTCTGTATTGTAAATCCTATTGCTATTATGTAATAAGTTGAATTAAAAAAAGAAAACAAGATTGATTAGCAGCAGCTACAGTGATGAGATCTACAAGATTAGTGTCTTAAGCCAATCTCTTTGGTAATGTAAAAGAGAGAAGTGGGCAGAGAGATACAGGGACCTCATACCAACAGGAAAGCAGCCCCAGGAGCAGAGCAAGTCCTTTGGACCTGAGGTTCCTGGGCTGAGATGCTCTCCGACCAAGAGTAGACTGAGGACAAGGACATTGCTCCAGAGCTGATAGAAAGAGAAAGTCTTCCCCTGAAGCCGGTACTCTGAATTTGGACTTTTAGCCTACAGGACTGTGAGAGAATATATTTCTCTTTGTTAAAGCCATTCATTTGTCTTATTTCTGTTATAGCAGCACTAAACAACCAAGCCTGATATGTAATTTCATACGTACATGTAGATATACAGATAGAAAGAGAGAGAGAGATAGTTGATCACAACGGGGTTTATTTGTCTTTATACATGAAAACATCCCTAAAGCTATATTTATATAGATAAAGCCTCTGCTATACCTCCATTTGTAATGTATACAAAGTGGTACTTTGGGCAAATAACATAAATTACTTGAATCTGTTTATTCCCACCTGAAAAATCATATTCCAACACTTTCTGGCAGCGTTATTAGGAAGTGTAATGAGAAGTAAATGCTCGAATGTGTTTATGATACATAAAAATAACAGTAGTGTGTCCCTAGTATTGTTTGTCTCCCTCTCTACCTACCTACCTACATGTCTGTCTGTGTCTCTCTCTCTCCATCTGTGTATCTATCCATCATGTATATGTGTATCATCACCATCATCTATCTTTTTTTGGACGTTGACAGTAATTACTTAAAATGATTTTTTTGATTTTGTTAATTGTTTTCATCTTCAAGATATTTATAGTTAAATTCTTCTAGTCTTGATTTAAGTTCTTTGTCACCATTTTCATGATGAATAGGTTCATCATGCCACTATCCTTGTAACTGATCCAGCCCCACATTCTGTGACACCAGTTCTATGACTAAAGTGTCCAAAAGTGCCATTCCCTAGCTTACTTTCTTTGTTGTCCTACTTAAAATATTTTCTCCTTCAACTGAAACAAATCAGATACACATATTTTTTTTCTCGTACAGAAGCTTAGGATATATGAAGAAATCTGAACAAATAGTGAAATGTCGATCTCATAAAGACACTCCATTATTAAAAAAAAATCCTCTACATTTTATGAAAAAAAAAGTTTCAAATGTCACTATATGACACAATAGCATAGGAGAAAGGGGAAACATGCTGATGATGACATATATGTAAATTAATGGAAGTTAGTAAAATCTGCCTGAACATGAAGCATCTTCCATTAAACATTGGAACTTCCATGTGACAGGGTATTTCACAAATGGATTTAAGTATAATTTTTAAAAATTGCATCTGAATATACCACAGATATTTTAAAAATACAATAGGCCTATCATCTATCTATCTGTCTGTTTGTCTATCTATCTATCTCTCATCTATCTATCATCTATCTATCTGGCATATGTCTATTCCTGAACCCTATGAGCAGAGCAGTCTCTGAGTAAACTGTTAGCAAATAAATGCAGAAATTAAATTTCATAGCATTAATGATAAAAAAAATTTTTTTTTTTTTTAATGATAAAAGTGAATACGTGAAGTCCACATTTATCTCATATAAAACATATTAGGAATAATGGTGGAAAGCGGACAGAATTGAATAAAAACTAGGGCCTTGAAAACGTCACTAAAACACTCTCAATATTAGTAAAACACAGTATTGCATAGAAATTGTTACCTTTACCTGTATTGAATCTGTTTGACATCCCATGTGATTCTTAGCATAGCATAGTGGGAGTAATTTATAGCTTTCTCTCAGTGTTTAAGGCTCTCCCTGAGGAGATACCAAGCAATGTGTTATATCTAAAGCACTTGAAAACTTAACATATTTAATATGTCTGTTAATTTTCTAAAAAAAAAATTGTATTCACCAGTGATCAAGCTTCTTTTAGGTAAATTCATTCTTTTATTCTCAGTTAACTTTCAATTTTTCCCACCCAGTGATCTGGATAAAAATATTTTACCTTTAGGACAGATCACTCAATATTCCCCCATTTCCATAACGTTGTCATATGGAATAGTTAGTAAATTTCATATTATTATATACTGTTTCTTTGTGTTTTTTGTATATTTTCACTTTTTTATTATTATTATGCTTTAGGTGAAAGTTTACGCTTAAGTTAGTTTCTCATACAAAATTTATACACATATTGTTATGTGACCCTAGTTGCTATAAATATGATGAGAATGCACACTCTCCCTTTCCACCCCAGATTTCCCGTGTCCATTCCACCATGTCTTATCCCTTTCTGCCTTCTCATCTCGCCTCTGGACAGGAGCTGCCCATTTAGTCTCGTGTAAGTTTTTTTTTTTTTTTTTATCTACGTGAACTAAGAAGCACACTCTTTTACGAGTATTGTTTTACGTTTTAGTCCAGTCTGATCTGTCTGAAGTGTTGGCTTCAGGAATAGTTTTAGTTCTGGGTTAACAGGGAGCTTGGGGCCATGTCTTCTGGGGTTCCTCTACTCTCAGTCAGACCATTAAGTCTGGTCTTTTTTCATGAATTTGAGTTCTGCACCTCATTTTTCTTCTACCCCGTCAGGAACTCTCTGCTGTGTTCCCCACCAGGGCGGTCTTTCGCAGTAGCTGGACACTGTCTAGTTCTTCTGGTCTCAGGCCGATGGAGTCTGTGCTTTATGTGGCCCATTTTGTCTCTTAGGCTAATATTTTCCTTGTGTCTTTGGTGTTCTTCATTCTCCTTTGCTCCAGGTTGGTTGGGACCAACTGATGCATCTTCAATAGGCATTTGTAAGTTTTTAAGACCTGAGATGCCGCTCACCAAAGTGGGATGCAGGACATTTTCTTAATAATTTTTGTTATGCCTGTTGACTTAGAAGTCCCCCTAAACCACGGTCCTTAGACACCCACGCCTGCTATTCTGTCCCTTTAAGTGTTTGCTTGTGTTCAGGAAACTTCTTAGTGTCTGGTTTAGTACAGTTGTGTTGACTTCCCCCGTATTGTGTGTTGTCCTTCCCTTCATCTATGATAATTCCTGTCTACTACATACTGAATTCTTCTGTCCCTCTCCCCCCACCCTTGGAACCATGAAAGAATGTTTTCTTCTGTGTTTAAACCTTGAGTTCTTATAAAAGTGGTCTCATACAAGATTTGTCCTTTTACACCTGATTAATTTCACTCAGCATAATGCCTTCCAGATCCATCCATGTTGTACGATATTTCAAGGATTCATCATTGTTCTTTATTTTTGTGTAGTATTCCATGGAAACCCTGGTGGTGTTGTATGAATATAGAATAATTTCTTAATCCATTCATCGTTGATGGGCACCAAGGTTGTTTCCATCTTTTTGCTATGGTAAACAGTGCTGCAGTGAACTGCAATGGGTGTGCATATGTCTATTCTTCTGATGGCTCTTATTTCTCTAGAATATATTTTGAAGATCGTAATTGCTGGTGGGTTATGATACTTCTATATCTAGATTTTTAAGGAGGCACCAAATCCATTCCCAGTCTCTCCACAACCTCTCCAACACTTATAATTTTGTGTTTTTTGGATTAATACTACCCTTGTTGGGGTGAAAGATATCATTGTAGTGTTGATTTGTGAGCATTTCCTCATGTATCTGTTAGCCACCTGAATATTTTCTTTGGTGAAGTGCTTGCTCATATCTTTTGTCCATTTTTTAAATTGGGTTATTTACCTTTTTGTTGTTGAAGTTTTGCATTATCTTCCAGGTTTTAGAGATTAGACCCTGTTCAGATATATCATACCACAATTTTTTTTTTTTTTTCAATCTGTAGGATCTTTTTACTCTTTTAGTGAAGTCTTTAGATGAGCTTAAGGTTTTATTTTTAGGAGCTCCCAGTTATGTAGTTTCTCTTCTAGTGTTTGTGCACTGTTAGCAATGTTTCATATACTGTTTATGCCATTTATTAGGGCCGCTAGAATTGTCCCCATTTTTTTTATTCATGATCTTTATCATTTTAGATTTTTATTTAGGTCTTTGATTTATTTTGAGTTTTTTTTTTTTTTTTACTTGATGTGAGGTATGGACCTTGTTTCATTTTTTTTGAAGGAGGATATCCAGTTATGCCAGCACCATTTGTTTAAGAAGCTCTCTTTTCTCCATTTAATACACTTTGGGCCCTTGTGAAATATCAGCTGCTCATGGTGGATAAATTTATGTCTGGATTCTCAATTCTGTTCTATCGTTCTATGTATCTGTTGTTGTACCAGTACTAGGATGTTTTGACTACAGTGGCAGTACAATAGGTTTTAAAATCACTTAGTGTGAGTCCTCCCACTTTGTTCTTCTTCTCCAGTATTACCTTACTTATTCAGGCCCTCTTCCCTTTCCACATGAAGTTGTGATTTGTTTCTCCATCTCAGTAAAAAATGCCATTGGAATTTGAATGGATTTCATTTAATCTGTAGATCACTTTGGGTAGAATTGATATTTTCACAACGTTGAGTCTTCTTATTCATGAGCAAGGTATATTTTTCTACCTATGTAGATCTTTTTTTGCAATAGTGTCTTGTAAGTTTCTTAGTATAGGTCTTTTATATCTATGGTTAGATTTATTCCTAAAGTATTTTATCTTCTTGGGGGCTATTGGAAATGGTATTGATTTGGTGACTTCCTCTTCAAAGTTTTCTTTGTTGGTGTCAGGAATCCAAGTGGTTTTTGCATGTTTATCTCATATCTTGACACTTCACTTAAATCTTCTTTTAGTTCCAGTAGTATTCTTGTCGATTTCTTTGGGGTTTTCTGTGTATAAGATCGTATCATCTGAAAATAGGAATATTTTTACTTCATCCTTTCCAATCTGGATGCCCTTTATTTCTTTTTCTTGCCTAATTGCTCTGGCTAGGACCTCCAACACAATGTTGAATAAGCATGGTGATAAAGTGCCTCCTTGTCTGGTTCCTGTTCTCAAGAGGAATGCTTTCACACTCTCTCCTTTTAGGATGATGTTAGCTGTTATTATGTTGAGGAATATCCTTTCTATCCCTATTTTGTAGAGAGTTTTTTATTATGAATGGATGTTGGACTTTGTCTAATGCCTTTTCAGCATCAATTGATAAGATTATTTGATTCTTATCTTTTGTTTTATTTTTGTTATGGATTACATTGACTGTTGTTCTAATGCTGTTTTAATGTTCTAATCCCTGCATACCTAATATGAATCCCACTTGGTAATGGTGAATTATTTTTTTGATACATTGTTAAATTCCATTAGCTAGAATTTTGTTGAGAATTTTTGCATATATGTTCATGAGGGATATTGGTCTGTAATTTTCTTTTTTTGTAGAGTCTTTACCTGGTTTTGGTACCAGGTTTGTGCTAACTTCATAGAACAGGTTTGCGAGTGCTCCATCCTTCTCTATTCTCCCCAATACCTTTAGCAGTATTGGTGATAACTCCTCACTGAAATTTTGGTAGCACTCTCCAGAGAAGCCGTCAGAGCTAGGACTTTTTTTTGGTCAGGAGGTTTTTTAATTGCCTCTTCCATCTCTTCTTTTGTTATAGGCTTATTTAATTTTTCTACCTCTGTTTGTGTTAGATTTTTTTTGGTTTGTGTTAGTTTAGGTAGATAGTGTTTTCCTAGAAATTTGTCCATTTCCCCTAGATTTTTGGTGGCACAGTTTTTCATGGTTTTCTGATATAATTCTTTTAATTTCAGTTGCCTGTATTTTAATATCTTCATCTCATTTCTTATTTGAGTTGTTTGTTTCCTCTTCTGTTGCTCTTTTGGCAGTTTGGCCAATGGCTTATCGGTTCTCTTGATGTTTTCGAAGAACCAGATTTTGTTCTTGTTAACTCTTCCAATTGTTCTTCTATTCTATTTTTCATTTATTTCTGCTCCAATTTTTATTATTTCCTTTTTTTTGGTTTACATGGTCTCCTTTTGGTGATCTCTTTCTATCTGTTAATATTGTACGGTTAATATTTTGTTTTTGTCCTTTTTTTCTCTTTTTAGTTGTATGCACTTATTGCTATCAATTGACCTCTAAGCACTGCTTTCGCTGTGGACCAAGATTCTGGTAGGATGTGTTTTCATTCTCATTTGATTCTGTGAATTTCTTTATTCCTTCCTTAATTTATTCTGTAGCTCAGTAGTTTTTAGCAAGGTGTTGTTCAGTTTCCATGCATTTGATTTTTTTTTCCTTGCTTTTTCTGTTATTGATTTCTACTTTTATGGCTTTATGGTCAGAAAAGATGCTTTGTAATACTTAAATGTTTTGGATTTTGTTAAGGCTTGCTTTGTGGCCTAATACGTGCTGTATTCTGGAGAATGTTCCATGTGTGTTGAAAAAGAAAATATACTTGGCTGCTGTCGGGTGGAATGTTCTCTATATGTCTATGAGATCAAGTTGGTTGATTATGGCACTTAGATCTTCTCTGTCTTTATTGAGCTTTTTCTGGGTGTTCTGTCCTTCACCACTATTATTGTGGAGCTGTCTATTTCTCTTTCAATGCTGCTAGAGTTTGTTTTATGTGTTCTGGAGCCCTGTTGTTGAGTGCATAACTATTTATTATGGTTATGTCCTCCTTGTGTATTGACCCTTTAATCATTATATAGTATCCTTCCTTATCCTTTGTGGTGGATTTTGCTTCAAAATCTATTTTGTCAAAAATTAATGGTGCCACTCCTCCTCTTTTTTGATTATTGTTTGATTGATTTGTTTTTCTTATTCTTTGAATTTTAGTTTGAGTCTTTGTATCTAAGGTGTGTCTCTTGTAGGCAGCATATAGACAGATCATGTATTTTTTTTATCCATTCTGCCACTTTCTGTCTCTTTATTGGTGCATTTAGTACATTTACAGGTCAGTCAGTCACCAGGTGTGAAATGCAGGCTCTCACCTATAGTTCTAGCTGTGCAGGGGTGATTGGAGTAGCACAGGTATCTGCCTGCAGTAGGGGGTCATATGCTGGGTAAGGCAGGGGTCTGACAGCAGTCCTTGACTGCCTGGATAGAAGGCAAGCCCCAGTTCCCTAGAGTGCATAGGTAGGTGGGTTTTGCATTTGGACTTTGGGCCCCTCATACTGTTGGCTGTAAGGACTGGGAGGCAATACTTATTCTCAGATCCCTGTTGCAGGTGGCTAGGTGATGTGGGTGGAGCCACCAGCCCTCAGGCCCCTGATGTGGGTAGATGAGAACCCTGGTTAATGGGCAGGGTGGTATCGAATGTCACAAATCTCTTACTGTTCCTAAGCTGTTGCAGCTGAATATAGGCTTCAGGTGTATGCCCTGTTGTACTATGCTAATGAGTGTCTATGCTGTTAAAATGGGTCCACACAGGTCTAGGCAGTGGTGAAAGGTATTCAAAGTCCTTGGACCCCTTATGCCGGTGCCTAGGCAAAGAGACTGTGCTGCTGTGAGTTCCCAGCTTTGGCGAGCTGGCAGGTTATTTTTTCTGTGTTTATTAATTCCCACTCCAGAGCCAGCAGAATGGTTCGGGGTGCTTTCTGGGTCATACTTTCAGTCCAAGGGGCTCAGCAATCACTGAAACCAGACCAGGAACCAGAACAGAGAAGGGAGGAGGTAAGTAAATGGAAGAGTGGGATGTTTCAAGGAAAGGAAGGGATTTTGACTTGCACGGTAGATTTGATGCCCAACCTCCACAACTGCGTGTAGTGCTTTTGTCTCTCCTCATTGTATCATCTAGAAATTCTTTTCCCAAACATGTAATGAAACATTCAATAAGTAAATGCATCACTCAAATGGTAGCTCAAGAACAAGTTTTAATTTATTTAAAAAAAGAAACAGAAAAAGAAAAAAAAAAATGTCCAGTATTGGGACCTGATGTCTTTCACTGGTTCAGTAGCTCAGGAAAATCAAAGTTAATATATTTGGCAATCCCTTGTCCTTAAATTAAATTCCCCCAAAACTGAAGTTCAGGTAGCAAGAAAGTCCAGGAAGCAGATGATGATGGGGAATAAATCTTCTCACAGACCTCATTTTTTAAGGAAGTAACTTCAATCCTATTTTCATTTTTAAAAGGTGGCTAAACTTCTCAAGGCAAAAGTCCACAAATCATTTCTTAAAATGGGAACTTCCTTGTTTATTTTTAACATCTTTCTTACTATACCGGAAAAAAAAAAAAAAGAAAACCAAACCCATGTTGTCCAGTTGATTCTGACTCCTAACAACCTGCAGGACAGACTAGGACCGCTCCCTGGGGTTTCTAAAGAGATGCTGGTGGGTTCGAACTGCTGACCTTTGCCTTAGCAGCGAGCCGGAGCCACTGTGTCACCGTGGCTACTGTTCTTTACTACTTTATAATTCTTTATATCTCCTATCAGACATTTATTATAAACCTTCCAGACTATGCCCTGCATCCACATTGCGATGGTTTTCCATTATTTAGTTTGAACAAATCATGTATACACATGAATGGGTTACCTTGGTGTATCAGTTTATTAATTCATTGTCTCGATTGAATTTATTTTCTCTTCCAGACATTGTCCTAGGCATTCTCTATTTTGTGAATCCCACTGCTATTTCTCTTCTTGTAATCTGATACTCTCTGTCATCTCAGGGATGACATCATTAAAACAGAAAATTGACATTAAGAAGTTATTTACATTAGCTGTTATGAACCTGGAACCTGGAGCTAGACCATGTTTGAAACTTGATTTTAATGCTTAAGACCACTGTGAACTTGGTCTATTTATTTATCCTTTGGGAGTTAAACTTGGGAAATTTATTTACCATCTCTGAACCTCCATTTTATCATCTAAAATATGTAAATATTAATAGAACCTGCCTCACAGATCTGTTGTGAAAATTAATTAAATCTTGAAGAATTACTATCATATACCAGTCAATAAGTATGAGATATTATTACATGGATGTGCTCATTGTTGCTGTAGAAATCCCTGGACCACTCATAGTGACTTTTCTCATCCAGTGAACCAGAGACTCAAGTGGAAGTGTAGAAAGTCACCTTTATTTCCTTGTGCAAGGGAAGAAACAGTTGGGGCTGATGTTGCCAAGAATGCTCAGTGAGAGTGAGGCAAAAGGTTACTTTCAAGGGGTTTACAAGTAGGAAGTACATACAAGTTAGAACAGCAACATTATTAATCAAACTGCTTAGGGCAATGTGGTTGAAATGGAGCTTCATGCATCCTATGTTCAGAATATGGCAGTTAAGCTCCAACAAAGATGGAGAATTTACTATTTATCAGATTTAAAAGGTTATCCTGAATGTCAACATGGCACCTAAACCAGTTTCTGCCAGTTTTCTCGAGTTTGGCCCGCAGTTAAAGAGAGGAGAACCAGGATTTTATTGTACAGCTACACAGCATAACAAGTAAAGGAACCAGGATTCTAATGTAAAGCTAAGGGTGGTGCCAAGCAAGCTGCTAGAGGCAGTGGAAGTTTCTGCAGCCTGGGAAGCTCTGTCTTATCATGATCATCTTCACCTTCTAACTAGTTCAACTTTTTTAAAAAATATTCATGCTCATATGACAATATAACATGCAACTTTTTTATATCCCAATGAACTATTTTTATTCAAATTTCATTGGCTACGTGAGGGATTTTATTTCATGAGTTTGAGCCATGAAAATATTTAGACTCTAGTAACTTCAATAAAATCCTAGAAATTTGAAAGAGAAAAAATAATGATAAACATAAATAAGTGGAAAAATTTGAGGAGTAACATGGAGCAACTATTTCCATGAGGCAAGTTAACTGTATCCTTACCATATAACAGACCTCAACAGAATTAGAAATATATTATGGTGCAAACCATACGAGTATCTCATTTTACTTCTCACAAGTAAGGTAAACAAAATCAATGAAAATATACTGCATGATAAATATTGAAGAAATATTAGGAAAACAAAAACAAGGAAAGACAGGCAACAAATTTTATTCATCATAGCATATCCTGTTACCCAAGGAAATAATTGAACAAACATTTTTTAAAAACTTTTCATATAGATAAGGAAAGCTAACAACTCCTGAAAAAAAAATGATAATTATTAAATAAGACTAACTAGTGGGGAAGGAATTCCAAACCTGGGAGCAACTATGGATGACCTCAAGAAATTTATCTTAATTGGTGTGTATTCTGATCATGGCAAAATGCATTGATTTAAAACAAACTCAGACGCAGAAGTGAACCTTTGGTTTGCTAAATAGTCAGCTAGGTGGAGTTAACAGATTTACATTGGAAAGTAAAGGCATTAATAAGCAAAGAATGGAGCTCCAAGTTCTGGAAGGGAGCATTTGAGCAAATTTAGATAACTGAGTAATTCAAATACTCACACTAGACTGAGACTCATTGCAACCTGGCCAAATCTAATACCCCCCTCAGATACTATGAAGGCTAAAACAGAAGGCAAGAGCTTACACACACAAATACACAAACGCAAGTACTGACAATGCAAAGTTTATTCTAATAGTTGAAAAAAAAAAACACCAGAATCATTTTAACTCTGCTTCTGTACCTAGTATTTTTCCCACTCCCACTCAGCATATCCACTGTCTTTGCCTCTTTGCATGGTTCCCAACACATTCTCCTGGAGCCCTGGTGATGCACTGGGTAAGAGTTTGGCTACTAACCAAAAGGTCAGCAGTTCTAATCTACCAGCCACTCCTTGGAAACCCTATGGAGCAGTTCAGCTGTCCTATAGGGTTGCTATCAAACAGACTTGGCTCAATGACAAAGGATTTTGTTTTTTAGCAAATCCTCAAAAAAAAAAAACCCACAAATTCACTGTTGTCCAGTAGATTCTGACTCAGTGATACTATAGTACAGAGGAAAACTGCCCTATAAGGTTTCCAAGGCTGTAAATCTTTATGGAAGCTAACTGCCACATATTTCTCCCAGGGATTGGCTGCTGGGTTTGAATCATCAACTTTTCAGTTAACAGCTGAGCACTTTAATCACTGTGCCACCATGTCCCCAACACATTCTTCTCTACTATCAAATTTACTTAATTATTACATTTGTGATCCATCTCTTCAGTTCAAGGAAAGCAAAGATTTTAACTCTTGTTCATCAATGCTTTTAGAAGAGTGACTGACACATAGGAGGATATTTATAAATATATATGGAATATATTTGTGCTTGCTGTACCCTATGGAGCACACAGATAAGGTCTGAAGCCCATGATGTAATTTATAGGAACCATGTTATGCATCGAACTGTAGAAAGTATATTGCATATTTTTTTCCATGTCGTCTGTACAGCATATTTTACATCTTTGTTTCTCAAACTATAAATCAAGGGATTCAACACGGGGATCACCAGGGTGTAAAATATGGAAACCACTGTATCAGTTTCAAAGGAATGACTAGACTTGGGCTGAACATACATAAAGATTAAAGTCCCATAGAACACGACCACCACGGTTAGGTGGGAGCCACAGGTGGAGAAGGCCTTGTGCCTGCCCTCACCTGACTTCATCTTGAGAATGGCGACAAAAACAAGCAGGTAAGAAATAAGAACGATTAGAAGGGATGAAATCAAATCAAAAGAAGCTGAGATGAGAATGATCAATTCAATGTCATGTGTGTTCGAGCAGAGCAAAGATAATAAGGGGATACAGTCACAGTAGAAAAGACTGATGACATTGTAGCCACCGAAGGATAAATTAAAAATCTTTATGGTGATAAGAAAAGAAACAAATGCACTATAAAGATAAAGGATTGCCACCAGCACCTGACACACCCTTTGTGACATGATGACTGTGTAGAGCAGAGGGTGACAGATGGCCACATAACGATCATAAGACATTGCTGACAGAATGAGTAATTCATTAATGATGAACATGAGAAGAAAAGCTAGCTGTACAGCACAAAAATAATAGGAGATTTTATTTTCATCTACAACAAAATTTACCAACATTTTGGGTCCCACAGCTGTCGAATAACCAAGATCAGTGATAGCCAGGTGTCTGAGAAAAAAGTACATGGGAGTTTGTAGCCTGGAGTCCATCTTGGTGAGGATGATGATGCCCCAGTTGCCCACCACTGAGATCATGTAGATGATGAGGAACAGCCCGAACAATGGTGCCTGTAGCTCTGGGCGGTCTGTGATTCCCGTCAGAATGAATTCATTCATGACTGTTAGATTATGTTTGCCCATCTAGGTCTATCAGGAAACCTATTCTGGATAGAGACAACAGCATAGTCAACAGGTTTTGTGTAGTATCATCTGGTAGATTTTTAGTATTCAAAGGCAATATGCTAAATGAATAAGATAAATCCAAACTTTCCAGTATAGATATTTGAAAGTATACCCATCTCCCACGAATAAAGCATAGATACATAAAGATAGAGACAGAGAGAGAATGAAATAGGGAGAGAAAGAGAAATCTAGCTTGTTAGCAATTGGGGAATCTTTCCTCCCCAAAGAACATTTGTCAATGTCTGCAACATTTTGGATGTCACAACTAGGAGAAGGGAACTATAGCTATCTATTGGAAGCGTGGGATGTTTCTAAACATTCTACTATATACAGGGTAACTCCACACAATGACAAAATTTCCAGCCCAAAATGTCACCAGGACAGAAGACAGCAAACCCTGATATACATATAGATATTGATGTACACGTAGATGTAGATAGAGACACAGATAAAGATATAAGTGTAGATGTAGGTGTAGGTATAGGTATACATGTTTGTGTACGTGAACTCGTAGGCATATGTGTGCTTGTAGATGTATATGTACATCTATATGCACACATATGTGAACATGCTCATGCTCAGGGACATACACGCACACATACCTAGATGGGATCCCTGGTAGAGCAGTGGTTAAGAGCTTGGCTGCTGAGCAAAAAGTTGGCTTTTCGAATCTACCAGCCATTCCTTGGAGACCCTATGGGGGAAGTTCTACTTTGTTTTATAAGGTTTTGATAAGTAAGAATCAATTTGATGGCAATTTTTTTTTTGATATATACATGTTGATAAATGAAGCAAGAAGTTTTTAAAAATTTAAAAAATTAGGTGTTAAGCATATGATTATTTACTAAATGTTTTTTGTCATTTATTTAATGACAATCATTAAATGACATTTACAAATTATAATATGTATGTTAATTACATTATAAAAATTTTAAAGTGGAAATTTTCAGAATGTGTGGAAACATTTAATATGCCTTACTTCAAACCTAGTCCAATAAAAGCCTTTGTAGATGGTACAGACTGAAACAACACACTTGACAGGTATTGAACACAAGGAGAATCTAATAGATCGTGGTGGGGCTTATTGGTCTTCTTTATACAGGGGAATATCCAAGGTGGTAAACATATGTAGATATAGTCACTGTTACACCTCCACTTGTGGCTTATAGAGTAAAATACCTTAATCTATCCACACCTGTGAAATGACCATTTCCTTTCAAGATTGTTGAAAAAAATAAAACAGGGTTAAATGTTTCAATGTGTTTAAGGTATCAAGACAAAACTCTCAAAAATCAAATATACAGAGTTTTTGTTGTTTTTAAAATGATGGCAATAAGTTATCTGAAAGGAGTTTACGTATGCATGTGTAAATCCTTCTAGCGTGATCTATGTCAGGCTATGATGATGAGTAGGTTGAGTGCTGTGTTATCCATGTAACTGAGCTCAGCTCTTCCCTCTACCCTCCTCAACTCCCTGAATAAAATGGGACCATCTGTGTGCCAATCTTCTGTGTTATATATTTTCTACTTTACTTAAAACATTTTAATATAAGTTGATGAACTGCTAACCTAAAGGTCAACAGCTCGAAACCACCAGCTGCTCCGTGGGAGAAAGATGTGACAGTCTGCTTCCACAGAGATTTACAGCCTTGGAAACCCTTTGATGTCACTATTGAGTCAGGATCACCTTAAAGGCAGTGTGTTTTAACATAAATTTACTTAAAATATGTCTCATTATAACTAAGATATAATAAACCATTTGTAACAAATCAGATATATTTTCTTATGAAAAAATTTACAACAGTGAGAGGAAATTTGAGAAAATGGAGAGAAAGTGAGGTCACAGTCACTGATTTTATAAAATGGAGCTTCATTTAAAAATTCCATCTGGATAAAGAAATCCTCTAGTCTGAACTATTATATAGTACATAATGCATGTAAATATAAGTATATTTAAATTAAAATGTATATACATATCCCTAATAAAATAGATAAAAAAAAAAAAATGCCAGAGAAGGATGAGGATGGCAGTTTAAGGTAAAAGAATAAATGATTTGAAATGATACTACTTACAATGAAAATAGTAGGACCAGCGGCCTCTGAGTCAGGAATAATCAAGCAAATAGAAAAATACAATAGTCATATTATACAGGGGGAATACACTATCTCATAAAAAACATTGCTGATAAAGTTGTGACCCTACATCCACACAATGCCTCTGTCAGAAAAGCAACTATTGGTGTTTTCACGACTAGATGAAGGAGAATGAAGAAAACAGAAGACTTAAGGAAGTAATTAGTCCAAAGAACTAATGGCCCACTTGAATCCCAACCTCTTCTAACCTGAAACCAGAAGAACTAGATGGTACATGGGTACCATTACTGACCACTCTGACTAAGATCACAATAGAAGGCTCGGGGCAGAATGGGTAAAAATATAGAACAGAATTCAAATCAAACAGCAACCGAAAAAGGACCAGGCTTACCGGTTGTAAAGAGGCTACAGAAACCCCTAAGACTATTGCCCTGAGACAGTTTTCTAACGTGAAACTATAGACAGTTCTGGAGGCCAGCTTTCAGCCCAATAACAGACGGGGCAAATAAATTAAACATCTGTGAAGAATCTACCCCTTAGAAAAATCACCTATAGGAGATCAAAAGGACAAGAAGTTGCGGAGGGGCAAGGAAGCCTGCCTAATGAACACGGGGAAGCCAGGGAGGAAATTAGGAGAGTGCTGACACATTTTGATTAGAAAATTAATTTGCTATGTAAACTTTCACCTAAAACATAATATATATATATGTATTTTTTTTTTTAAGAGAAGTACTGACTTGAGTATCAGTAGATATTACAATTAGGTAATCAACTATCTTCAATGAATGTAATAAAAGCAATATAAATCTTGTTTAGTTGCAATGATGAAAGGCTGAAGAAAAAAGTACTTATATTGGTAAGTACCAATTTTCCTATAAGGTAAGGGAAGATAAGAGGACATCCTCTCGACAGCTTTGGAGTTCCATGAAGAGCACCAAGTTATTTTCCATAGTTTACTATCTTTGTTGAGTATCTAATGTATTTTATAAAACTATTCTCTTTGAGAAAATTATATCTTCCTTCTGCCACATTCCACCGGAAATTGATGAATATATTATATATTATGCTATCATCATAAAAGTGGGTACTTAAAAGTTTCCTAAACTCCAAAAACTGCTTTTCACATCTCATCAAGAGGTGTGAGGTGGACATTTATTTGTTTCCTCATCAAGAGATTAGTAAAGTGCACATTCCCACAGTTATTTAAATATGCATTAAATAGTAAATTACACTTGCGAGGGACATAAGAAGAGCCTAGAGTCAGCTTTTAACTAAGGATTCTGAAGAACACCAATACTAGAGACTGAATATCTGCAGCTGCATAATTCTGCTACTGTATTTTTTAATACTACATACGCTTCCTTTACTTTACATTTGAGCTCTATTATTCACATAATTAGGTCACCTGGATGGCACAAACAGTTAAGCACTCAGGTAGGAACTGAGAGCTTGGTGGACTGACTGAGTCCACTGAGAGGAGCCTTGGAAGAAAGAAAGATCTACCTCTGAAAGGTCGCAACCATTGAAAAACCTCGGATCACTGCTCTCGGATACACATGGGGTAAGTTTTGAGACAAAATTGACTCCAGGACTTTTTCTTTTCTCTTTGTTTTTTTATTCATATAATTATTTATATGAAGTAAAAATATTATTTACCCATGAAATGGTAATTTTTCAAAGATGCTTATGAGCAGTTAGCCTCTGAAACAAACTGTGAATATTTGAAAAAAAAAAATAACGTGACAGAAAAAGGGGAGAGATCCTAGTCTCAGGCAGTATAGAAAAGTAGAATGCACAGAGAACTGAATCAGAAATCCTAATATTTTGCAATGAGTTTGCCAATGAACAAAGGTGGGACCCTGCAAGTGTCATTGGAACATTCTGGATATTGGTAAAATATGGAAATACACTAACCTTTTTACCCGTAATGAAGTCTCTGCCTTGACTCCCCCATGTGCTTCTTAACATGGCATAATGAGGACAATTTATGGAATTTTTTCCCCCTTAGAGATTCTCCCTTAGGAGATGCCAAGCAATTTGCTGATTGTCCCCAAACCATACGAAAGCTTAACAGAATATCTAGGGGGTTGTTTGTTAATTGTCCAGGTCAATTTGTATTCATCGGTGGGCAAGTATTCATTCACCTAGTGTGTATGCATGTCTGTATTTACCATTTCATACATTTTTATATTTTACTCTTTGCTAACTTTGAAAGTTTTTATTTTTTTATTTTTAAAAATAAGAACCTTCAATTTTTACTACACAAGGATCTGGATTAAAATATTGTATCTATAAAACAGAACTATCAATATTCCCGATTTCTACAGTGGTCTCTTCAAATGGATGACAAAATAAAAAAAAAAAAGAAGCACTTAAACACTTTCTTATTACATTGTTTAGAAGACTTAAATGAAATAAAAGAAATGCATTGTGCATACGTGAGGCATCACTTCCTTGTTTGCTGTTGTGATTGTTGCTGTTATCGCTGTCATTCAGGGTTTTTTGTCTGTTTGTTAATCTGGTTTCTGATCTAAGGAACAGAAATGTTACCCTTGCTTCTCATTTCATGATCAGCTGCCATCATCAGCTTGTTTAGGTTTTTTGCTTATTTTACTTTCCTTTATTATATTTCATATTTTTCCATTCTGTCCAATCCTCATTCCAAAACGTCTTTCTCATCTTCATACATTTTTGATTGTGTTTGACATATGCTCTACTATATATCAATATACCCTTGTGTCTTAGGCTGGGTTCTCTAGAGAAACAAAACCAGTAAAGCATGTAAGTATATAGAGTGAGACTTATACCAAGGAAATGGCCCACGTGGCCATAAAGGCTGGAATGTCCCACGTTTGTGGGTCAGGATAGAGGCTTCTCCTGATTCATGCAGCTGCAGGGGCTGGTTAACCCAAATCTGCAGGTCCGAAAGCAGGGCTCTTGTTCACAGGCTGAGAAGATCGAAAAATCCAGAGATTGGCTGGCAAGACTGCAGGCAACCTGCTGGTTCAATTCCCAAAAATTGGAGGTCAGACAGGCAGGATTCAGCTGTAGGATCCAGGGGAGCAAAAGCCAATGAAATTTGCCAGAATGTCTACTTATATTCAACGAGGCCACACGTCAAAGGAAGCTCCCTTTGAACTGATTGGTTACTCCCATCAGATCCCATCATGGAGGTGACCACATTATATCAAACCTCATTGTGGAAGTGATCACAACATCACATGACTACCAAACCACTGAGAATCATGCCCCAGCCAAGTTGACACACAACCGTAACCATCATACTTTGTGAAATGTGATAGTTTGTATGTAATGTCTTATTACGAATATATATTTATTCTGCTATAAATCTTTTGATGCATTTTGTTATTTTAAATATTTGTAATGTATCCATTTGTCACATTTTTTTCTGCTTATTTGTGATATATAATAGAGTGTGTGTGTGTGTATATATATATAATTTTTTCCCCAGTGTTTAAACACTCCCTGCTAAACGAAAGTTTGGCAGTTTGAACTCAAAAGCCATTCCGGGAGAAAGGACCTGGCCATCTACACCCATAAAGATTACAGCCTAAGCAACCAAACTGGGCATTTCTGCTCTGTCCTGTATGTCACTATGAGTCACAATCTACTCAACGGCACCTAACAAAGCAACAATTCTTTAATGGTAGATATTTTGCTACCTCCAACAGAATATTGTCCGACTTTCTCACTCTTGGCATGTCATTAGGAAAGACCATATTCTGGAGTAGGACATCATATTTGGTGAAGTAGAGGGCTAATAAGGCTGAGATGGACTGACACAGTGGCTACAACAATGGACTCAAGCATAGTAATGGTTGTGAGAATAGCTCAGGGCTAGGCAATATTTTGCTCTGTTTTCCGTAAGGTCGCCATAAGTTGGAGTCAACTCAATGGCAGACAACAACAACAGCCTTTTGAGATAAACTTTTTTCAGTTCACATGACTCTATTGTGGTCCATCCGCAATGTCGTGTGCATCAAAAAAAAATTTGTTCCATTAAATGTTGAGTGTTTTTTGTGTATGGATTTACCACACTTTGCTTAAAAATTTACTCATGGAAGGACATTTTGGGTTGTTTCCAGTTTTTAGGTATAAATAATGTTTCTATGAACTTTTTTTTTCTTCCTTTTTTATTGTGATTTAGGTGAAAGTTTATAGAGTAAATTAGTTTCTCATTAAACGGTTAATACACAAATTGTTTTCTGACATTGGCTGCCAATACTGTAATATGTCAGCATGCTTCCCTTCTTCACCCTAGGTTCTCTGTTTCCATTCATCCAATTTTTCCTGTCCATTCCTGCCTGCTCATCTTTGCTTTTGAGCTGGTGTCCCCATTAGTCATGTATACATGACTGAAATATGAATTACATCCCTCAAGTGTGTTTTTCTGTCCTTATAGACCTGTTTAATCTTTGGCTGAAGGGTGAACCTCAGGAGTGACTTCAGTGCTGAATTAAAAGGGTGTCCACAGGCCGTACTTCTGTTGTTTATCTAGTCTCTATCAGACCAGCAAGCCTGGTCCTTGCATGGGTGTGTGTGAATTTGAATTTTATTTTACATTTCTCTTCCACTCTGTCTAGGACCCTCTATTTTGATCCCTGTAAGAACATTTGGTGGTGGTAACCTGACACTGTCTACTTGTTCTTGGCTCAGTCTGGTGGTAGTTGTCGTCCATTATACCTTCGGACTAATCTCTCCCTTGTGTTTTTGGTCATTTTGTTCTCCTTTGCTCCTGCCAGGATGTGACCAGTAGATGTATCTTAGATGGTGGTTCATGGGCTTTTAGCACCCTAGCCTCTATTCACAGCAGTTGAAGGAAGAACATTTTCTTTATAGACTATATTATGCCAATTGAGCTAGATGTCCCCTGAGATCAGGGTCCTCAGCCCTCATCACAGTATTTCAATGCCTCACGACATTTAGTTGTGTCTGTGAAGTTTCTATGACTTTGCCCTAGCCAAGTTGTGATGACTTCCCCAGTATTATTTACTGTCTTATACTTCACCAAAGTTATCACTTATCTAATTTGTGTAATGGTTATTATATGAATATGGATTTTATTTCTCTAGGATAAATATCTAAGTGTAAGTAGTTTTAATTTTGACGAAGTCCAATTTATCAATTTGTACTTTCATCGATATATTTGCACGTACCAGTAATTCAATAGTTTTTATCGATGAGTGGTATTCATTTTCTTGGATATGCCACAATTTGTTCCTTCTCAAATAGATGTACAGTTGGGTAGATTCTAGTTTTTGACTATTACAAATAAAGTTGCTATGGACATGTGTACACTTGTCTTTATAAGGAAAAGTGCTGCCATTTTTCTTGGGTAGATGTATATGAGTAAAATGGCTAGATTTTATGGTAAAACTTTGACTAGCTTTTTAAGACCCTGATGTTTAAAGTAAATTATTTTTAAAAGTATTTATCCCATTTTAATTTTCCTCTAGCAGTTTATGAGTGTTCTGGTTTCTCCACATACTTACCAACTACCTGATATTCTAATAGATATAAAACGTTATGTCATTAATGTTTTAACGTCAAGTTCATTCATTAATAATGATGCTGAGTATCTTTATATGCTTATTTGCCAGGTGCTTCTTTTCTTTGGGTAAGTTATTGTTCATTTTTAAGACGATTTTTGAAGACTTTTTTCTTTTTTTTAGTTTTGAGAACTCTGCATATATTATGGACAGAAGTCATTTATGAGATATATTATTGGAAAATAATTTCTCCCAGAAATTAACTTGTTTTTATACAAGTGTATTCTGAAGAGCAGGTTTTAATATTTGATGTGGTCAAACTTTTTATGGATTTTGCTTTTTGGTTTGTCTTAGTTGTCTGTGCTGGTATAACAGAAATACCACAAGCAAATGCCTTTAACAAACAGAAGTTTATTCTCCCACCATTCACCCTTTACTGCAGAGTCAATTCTGGCTCATCTCACAGGTTGGAAGCTAGAAATTCAAATTCAGGTTGCCAGCTCCTGGGAAAGGTTGTCTTTCTCTGTTGGTTCTGGAGAAGATCCTTGTCATCAAGCTTCCCTTAATTTAGGAACTTCTCAGCTCCTGGACCCTGGGTGCTAATGCTCTGCTCTACTCTCAGTGATTGTTTCTTGGTGGCATGAGGTCCCACTCCTTTCTGCTCATTTCACTCAAAAGATATTCACTTAAAATATATCCAAATCCTGTAGATTGAGTCCATTCTCATTAACATAGCTGCCTCTAATCCTGCCTCATTAACATCATAGAGTTTAGGATTTACAACACATAGAATAATCATATCAGATCACAAAATGTTGGGCAAGGACACCATGCTAGGAATCCTGGCCTAGCCAAGGTGAAACATATTTTGGGGGGACACAATTCAATCCTTTACCAGTGTTATATCTATGAAATCCCCAAATGTATCTATATAGGAAATGCAAACCCACTTTAAATTCAGACTTTTTTTTTTTAATTCACCAATAGCCTAAAAGCAAATTCACAAAGAAATGCTAAATTAACTTTTTAATACTATAATTCTATCATAGGCTCTATTAGATTTTATGCATAAAAATCATGTCATCTGTCAATAAAAAGTTTCACCTCTTCTTTTCCAATCTGAATGATTTCTATTTATTTATTTTTTGTTGCTTTACCATGTTTTCTAGAACATCCACTAAAATGTCTGATAGATTTGGTAAGGGTAGATTTACATGTCATATTCCTGGTCTTTCTGCAAATTTATTCAATGTTTCATACCATGTGTGATGGTAGCTGTAGATCGATCATGGGTGCCCTCTATCAATCTGAGGAAGTTTCATGTTAATATTGTTGTTAGTTGTGGTTAGATGCCCATCTAGGTGACTCCAATTCATAGCGACCCAATGTTCAACAGAATGAAACACTGCCAGGTCCTGCACTATCTTCACTATCATTGTTAAGCTTGAGCCCTTTCTTGGAGCCACTGTGTCAGCCAATCTCATTGATGGTCTTCCTTGTTTTCACTGAACCCCGACTTTGTTGTTGTTGTTGTTAGGTGCCTTTGAGTTGGTTTTGACTCATAGCAACCCTATGTTTAACAGAAAGAAACACCACCTGGTCCTGCGTCCTCCTCACAATTGTTCTGTGATTGAGCCCGTTGTTGCAGCCACTGTGTCAATCCATCTCGTCGAGGGTCTATCATTTTTTCGTTGACCCTCTACTTTACCAAGAATGATGTCCTTCTCCGGGGACTGATCCTTCCTGATAACATGTCCAAAGTACATTAGACGAAGTCTCACCATCTTTGCTTGCAAGGAGCATCCTGGTTGTACTTCTTCAAGACAGATTTGTTAATTCTTGTGGCAGTCCAAATTATATTCAGTATTCTCCCACAATACCACAATTCAAAGAAATTCAAAGGCATCAGTTCTTCTTTGGTCTTCCAAATTCTTTGTCCACCTTTCACATGCATATGAGGTGATTGAAAACACCATGGGTTGTGCCAGGCACACCTTAGTTCCTAAAGTGACATTTTTGCTCTTCAACACTTTAAAGAGATCTTTTGTATCCGACTTGCTCAATGCAAAATGTCCTTTGATTTCTCGACTGTTGCTTCCATGGATGTTGATGGTGAATCCAAGTAAAACGAAATCCTTGACAAGTTTAATCTTTTCTCTGTTTATCATGATGTTGCTTATTGGTCTAGTTATGAGCATTTTTGTTTTGTTTATGTTGAAGTGTAATTCACACTGAAGGCTGTGGTCTTTGATCTTCATCAATAAGTACTTCACATCCTCTTCACTTTCAGCAAGGAAGATTATGCCATCTGCATAACACATGTTATTAATGTGTCTTCCTTCAATCCTATAAAAAAAATCCTATGCCCTGTTCTTATTCATGTAATCCAGTTTCTTGGATTATTTACTCACTATATAGATTTTTTTTATATATAGATTGCAAAAGTATGGTGAAAGGATACAACCCTCACATATATCTTTCTTCACTTTAAACTGTGCAGTATATCCTTTTTCTGTTTGAACCACTGCCTCTTGATCTGAGTACATGTTTCTCATGAGCACAATCATGTGTTCTAGATTTCTTATTTGTCTCAGTGTTATTCATTATTTGTTATGATCCACATAGCCTAATGGCTTTGCATAATCAGTAAAACACATGTAAACATCTTTCTGTTATTCTCTGCCTTTACCCATAATCCATCTGACATGAGCAATGGTATCCCCCATTTCATGTCCTCTTCTGAAACCAGGTTGAAAATCTTGCAGTTCCTTGTTGATGCACCGCTACAACCACTTTTGAATGACCTTCAGCAAAATTTTATTTGTGTGTGATATTAGTGATTCTGTTAGATAATTTCCACATCTGTTGGATTACCTTTAATATTAATTTGGTTAAAATTTGATCACAATATTGGGACTTTGAAAATGTTTTCTTACATTAATTTATATGGTTTTGTTTTTATTTCTAATTAATTTTAATGGTTAATGTCATTAATTGGTTTTTAAAAACCAATGATGTGTTCTTGGCACACACCTAATTTGGTGTATTATCTTCTTTACATGTTTCAAGGCACAATTTCTTAAAATTTTTAAAATAGTTTTCACATATATGTTCTGTTATTTACCTTTTTTTAATGCCTTTGTCTACGTTTGATATCAGAGTAAAGCTATCCTCTATAGAAAATGGAAACATACCCTCCTCTTCAGTTTTCTGGGAGAGTTTGTGAAGAATTGGCTAATTCTTTTTGCCTGAATATCTAATAGAATTTCCCAGTGAAGCCATTTGGACTTGATTCGGGATGGGGGGTATCTTAAATTTAGATTTTGGTTTTGATATTCCCTTTTTCCAATTTTTTTTTCTTATTTTTCTGTCTGTATATAATGGAAACATCATATGCCTCCTTGTATGGCCTTACCTTAACAAAACTGAATTTTTTTGAATAGACTACTGTACCTAAAATTTATTTATTTTTTCTCATTACAAGCTTTTTGAGTACTGAAAGGGTAAAAATAAGAAAGTATGCATGGAAAATTTGGAGGAAATATGGAGCAACTATGTCCAGAAATCACAACAAATACATAAAATGCTACATATTCAGCTCACTTACTACAAATACACCATAATCAAAACTATGGGATTATCTCCTTTTCTTCTTCCGAGTAGAAAAATCAAAATGGTGAATTCAAGTGATAGATCCTAATCAAAATATAGTGCACACTCTTATCAACCAAATATGAGAAAATTCAGCGAAATGAAAATAAGGCAACAAACCTAACTCATCAAACAATAGACCTCTTATGCAAGGGTACCTAAACAATTAGAAAATGACTTCTAAACAAGAGTGATTATTGTTTTCTAGAGAGATAAGAATAACAATCTATGAGACTAAAGCATGTAATAGGAAGTAATACCAATCCAGTAGAGAAAAAAATGAAAACACCTGGAAACTTCCATGCTGACATCAATAAGTTTATCTTAATTGATATATCCACTGATACAGAAAAAATGGGTTGATTTAGGAAAATCACATACTGATCCGATCCGGGTGAATATAATAACTTTATTTTGTTACTGTTTACATTACTATTACAATATAATACTACTAATAAAGATAATGACAAAGTAAAGATTTTTTTCTTTTTTAAAGAGACTGTAAGGGATCATATGATAGCTAAGGCACTGATGATTAAAGAGGGATTTCAAGGTTTAGAAACTGGACATTTGAGCAAATTCAGAAGACTGAGTACTTCAACTCGTCCCACAGCACTGAGCCTTCTTGCAATTAGAATGAGTCAACTCAGGGCAGAGGATGAGCACTAAAACAGAAGGTCTGTGGATGGACACATACACACACACACATACATGCACACTTGCACACTTTCTACAATTTTTTCTACTAGATGAGTATAACACCAGGTTCTTTGAACTCTTTCTGTGTCTACTAAAACATCCCTATCCCAATCAGTATTCTTCTTTTTTCACTTTAATCTGTCACGTCCTAACACATTCTAATATACAGTACAATGTCTTAATTATTATATTTATACTGCATCTCTCCTTCATAAGGAAGACAACTTTTTTTTTTTATTAATTTATTTATAGCTCTTATCAGAGTAGAAAACCTGGTGGGTTAGTGGTTAAGGCCTATAGCTGCTAGCCAAAAGGTTAGCAGCTTGAATCCACCAGGCGTGCCTTAGAAACGATGAGGCAGTTCTACTCTGTCCTAGAGGGTCACCATAAGCTGGAATCAACTCAACACCAACAGGTTTGTTTTTTGATTTTCTTATTAGACTGATAGAATGCAATTGTTTTAACCATCTAGTGCTGCTATAACAGAAATACCACAAGCGGATGGCTTTAACAAAGAGAAATTTATTTCTTCACGGGAAAGTAGCTGAAAAGTACAAATTTAAGCTGTCAGCTCCAGGGAGGGGAAGGCTTTCTCTCTTTTTTGGCTCTGGAAGAAGGTACTTATCCTCAATCTTCCCATAGTCAAGAAGCTTCTCAGGCACAGGGACCTCGGGTTCAAAGGACATTCTCTGCTGCTGGTGCTGCTTCCTTGGTGGTATGAGGTCCCCAACTCTTTGCTTGCTTCCCTTTCCTTTTATCTCTTGAGAGATATAAGGTGGTGCAGGCCACATCCTAGAGAAACTCCCATTACCTTGGATCAAGGAGATACCCTGACTAAGGGTGCTGTTACAATCCCACCCTTATCCTCTCAACATAAAATTACAATTAAAAAATGTAGGACAACCACACGATACTGGAATTATGGCCTCACCAAGTTGATTCACACATTTTTGGGGGGACATAATTCAATCCATGACAGCAATATAGAAATATACGTTGAACTTTTCCATGCTTTTGTGCTTGCTATCCCCTCTGGAGGCACATAGAAAAAAGTTTACAGCCTATAATGTGATTTATATCAAACATATGGTTTAGTGAACTTAGAGAAAATATGTTGCATAGTTGTCTCAAAGTCCTATGTAAGGAATATTTCACATCTTTATTCCTCAGACTATAGATCACAGGATTTAACATGGGGATAACTAGAGTGTAAAATATGGAAGCCACTTTATCAGTGTCAAAGGAATGAGAGGACTTGGGTTGCATGTACATAAAGATCAAAGTCCCATAGAACACTACCACCACTGTCAGGTGGAATCCATAAGTGGAGAAAGCCTTGTGCCTTCCCTCAACTGAGTTCATCCTGAGAATGGCTACAGGAATAACCATGTAAGAGACAAGAACTATTAGGAGGGTTGAAATCAAATCAAAAGCTGCTAAGATGATAGTGATCAATTGCATTTCATAAGTGTTTAGACAGAGCAAGGATAATAAAGGGATACTGTCACAGTAAAAATGACTAAAGACATTGTGGATGTTACTGGGTTCTCAGGTCTTGCTTGGCATGGCCATAGAGATACAAAAGGGATGAAGATGAAAGAAACCTCATTTGGTTGACCAAGCAAAGGAGCGCACTGCGACTCATGCTACCAAGATGCCTCCCTGAAACATAACAGAAACAACTTTTATTTGGAGCAAAAATTGAGGATGCGTCCTGGTGGGAAGGAGCAAGATCATGGATTGGTCTCGCCCAAAAAGGCATTCCTGGTGTGGTTTTCACCATTGCGCTAGCTCAGTCCAAAAGGCAGTTCTCTCAAACCGGATTTTAGGCTCAGAATCTTTATTCTGAAAGTCTTCTTCCTTTCTTGGGCCACTACACTTTGGTTCCATCCTGAGGGAGAAAAGCTCCGGTTCAACCACAGGAAAAGTTGATGGTTCTGCTCATGTCAGTGGGCCGTATCTGGTCTTAACTTGTTCTGTGGTATGTGTCTCCCATCTCCAGGGTTTTTGCTTTTTTTTTTTTTTTTACTTTGGGCAGGAAGTTGGCCAATTCCCTAAAAAAATATCTGGAGAAACTAGTTTGAAGGGGAGGTGGCTCATGTTATCCTACTTACGAGGTAGTTGGGAGTTGGTAAGGGTGCCCAGAGGCTGTTGGCCTCATAGGCACAGAAGGATAAGTTAAAAATCTTTATGGTGACTAGAAAAGAAAGAAATATGCTGTGGAGATAAGGGATTGCCACCAGCACCCAACACATTTTTTATAATATGGTGACTCTCTAGAGCAGAGGGTTACAGATGGTCACACAGCAGTCGTAGGACATTGCTAACAGAATGAAAACTTCCCTAGTTATGAACATAATAAAGAAAGCTAGCTGTGGGGCACAAAATAATAGGAGACTGTGTTTTCTTCCACAGCAAAATTTACGAACATTTTGGGTTCTCAGCTGTTGAATAACCAAGGTCAGTGATAGCAAGGTTTCTGAGAAAAGAGTACATGGGTGTTTGTACATTAGAGTCTGTCTTGGTAAGGATAATCCTGCCCATCTTTCCCACCACTGAGATCATGTAGATGATGGGGAATTGCCCCCAAAAAGGAGCCTGTAGCTCAGAGCAGTCTGTGAAAACACCAGGTGCTTGGAAATCTTCCTGTATCTATTACAGTTTCACTATCCCACTGAAGATATTCAATTTTCTTTTCTTTTTTTAAATCTAACACCCCCCATCACATTCTAATATACTATCGAGTTTCTTAATTATGCTTATAATGCATCACTCCTGCTCAAGGAAGGCAATGCTTTGTACTGTTTCACTTATTAATCTACTTACAGCTCTTAGTAGAGTGACAGGTAGAAGGCAATATAGAAATATATGTTGAACTTATCTGTGCGTTTTGTGCTTGCTATTCCCTCTGGAGGCACACAGAAAAAGTTTAAAACCGAAATGTAAATTACATGAATCATATGTTAGAGTGAACTTTGAGAAAATATATTGCATAATCGTCCTAAAGCCCTATGTAAGGCATATTTTACATCTCTATTCCTCAAACTGTAGATCAAGGGATTCAACATGGGGATCACCAGGGTGTAAAATATGGAAGCCATTTTATCAGTGCCAAAGGAATGACTGGACTTGGGCTGCAGATACATAAAGATTAAAGTCCCATAGAACACTACCACCACAGTCAGGTGGGATCCACAGGTGGAGAAGGCCTTGTGCCTGCCCTCAGCTGAGTTCAGTCTGAGAATGGATACAATTATGACTATGTAAGAAACAAGAACTATTAGGAGGGATGAAATCAGATCAAAAACAGATAAGATGAAAATGCCCAATTTGATCTCATGTGTGTCTGAGCAGAGCAAGGATAACAAGGGGAGAATATCACAGTAGAAATGCCTGATGATATTGTGGCCACAGAAGGATAAATTAAAAATCTTTATGGTGACCAGAAAAGAAACAAATGTGCTATAGAGATAAGGGATTGCCACCAGCACAGAACACACCCCTCGCGACATGATGATGGTGTAGCACAAAGGGTTACAGATAGCCACGTAGCGGTCGTAGGACATTGCTGACAGAATAAACAATTCAGTAGTTATGAATATAGAAAAGAAAACTTGCTGTATAGCACAAAAATAATACGAGATTGTATTTTCATCCACAACAAAATTGACTAGCATTTTGGGTCCCACGATTGTTGAATAACCAAGATCAGTGATAGCCAGGTGTCTGAGAAAAAAGTACATAGGAGTTTGTAGCTTGGAGTCCATCTTGGTGAGGATGATGATGCCCAAGTTGCCCACCACTGAGATCAGGTAGATGATGAGGAACAGCCCGAACAATGGAGCCTGCAGATCAGGGCGGTCTGTGATTCCCAACAGAATGAATTCATGCAGCACTGTTAGATTGTGTTTGTCCATCTTGGTCTATCAGGAAACCTGTTCTGAATGGAGACATCAGCATCATCAATGGCTTTTATGCAATATCATCTGGTCAGTTTTTAGTCTACAAAACCAGCATGAATAGTATAAATCCAAACATTCTATTTTAGGATATTTGAATACATATCCAACTGACACAAATTTGACACACGCATATACATGTTAGATTGATGGATACATTGGTAGATAGATGAAACAAAAATGAATGATATGTTAAATCTTTAGGTGTTAGGTGCATGGATATTTATTATACTGTTCTTAAAACTTTTATCTTTTTCACATACCTAAAAAATACACAGATACATTTTGAATCCTGTCCTTCAAAATACTATCTTACGAAAACTGATATATATATATAGATGGTCCAGAATGGAACAATCAACGTACTAGACAAGTTTTCAATAGATACATAATTGAACACAGAGGAAATTATGTGTCTTTATACAAGAAAACATCCCCAGAAATATATGTACATTGATCCAACCTCTGCTATACGTCCATTTGTAATGCATGCGATGTGGTGCTTTGGGCAAATAACGTAAGTTATGTGAATCTTTTTATCCCCATCTGAAAAATCATATTCTATCTCTTTTTTGCAGGGTTGTTAGGGAAGATAAATGAGAGTTAAAGGCTTCAATGTGTCTAGGATACTTGAAAATAATTCAAAAATAGTGTGTCTAGACTATTTGTCTACCTATTCATCTTTCTGTCTGTCTGTATATCTATCATCTTTCATCATCATCTTCTGTCTTTGTTTGATGTTGACAGTAGTTACTTGGAATTATTATTTTTTGTTGTTGTGAATTGTTTTGATTTTAAGATATTTATAGGTATATTGTTCTGGACTGTGACTTAAGATCTTTGTCACCATTTTCATGATGAATAGGTTCATTAAAATGTTATCCTTGTAACTGACCCCAGCCTTATATTCCATAACACCTATTTAATGACTAAAGTGTCATTCTTTAGATTACTTTATTTTCTAGTCTAATTAAAATACTTTCATTTCTAGTTGGACATTCATATTGTAACTGACACATTCTATGTTTTTTGTAAGAAACCAGGTACACATATTTTTTTTCATGGAGAAACGTAAGATACATGAGGAAATCTGAACAAATATTGAAAACTTAATGCCATAAACTTCCGCTTGTAAAAAAATATCGTCTACTTTCATGAAAAAGAAAGTTTAAAAAAAATCACAACATGATACAGTAGCATAGGAGAAGAAGAAAATATACTGATGATGACACCTATGGGAATTCCTGGAAGTTATTCAAAAATTTTTGAACATGAAACATGCTCTGTTTAACATTGGAACTCCAATGTGGGATGATATATCTTGGATAAATTTAAGTATAATCTTTAAAAAATCTATCTGGATGTACCACAGAGATTTTAAAAATAAAAGAATAGCCCTGCAGGTTAATTTACCAAAATCATAGGTTTAAAACTCTGTGATCATCACTGCCTCATAAGAATATGTGTGTATCTACCCCTCCATCTATCTCTCTATCTCTCTAACTCTCTATTTCTCTCTCTCTCTACCTACCTATCTACCTATAAATCTATCCATCTGTCTGTCTACATATCTATTTTCTATCTGGCCTGTATCTATTCCGGAAAACTATGAGTAGTGCAGTCTCTGAGTAAATTATTAGTCAACAAATTCAGACATTAAATTTCATACCATTAAATTACAAAAGTGAATAAATGAAGTGCATTTTTATCTCATATAAAACATATCAAGAATAATGGTGGAAAGCAGACTGAATTGAATTAAAATTATTAATATTTTTCTGTGGCTTTGCTATCAAATAAAAATGAGGCTGTTAAACGGTGACTAAAATATTGTAATTGTTAGTAAAACATACTAATGCATCAAAAAATTCTACCTTTTACCTGTAATGAATCTGTTTGGACACCTTGAGCATATTCCACCTGAGTTTAGAGGTCATCTCAAGAATAGATTTGACACATTGAACACTAATGACTAAAGATTAGACAAGTTTGTAATGACATCAACCATCATAGATGAAGAATGCAACATGGCATAAAGGAAACAATATATACTTTTCTCTCAGTCGTTGAGCATCTCCCTGGGGAGATATCAAGCAATATGTTAATTACATCTGAAGCACCTGAAAGGTTAATGAAATGTGTAGGATATTTGTAATTTTTCTAAACAAATTGTATTCACCAGAAAGTAAATCTCTTTTAGATATATTTATTCATTTATTCTCAGTTAAGTTTCAATTTGTCCATCCAAGGACCTAGAGTAAAATATTTTACCTTTAGGTCAGACCATACTCAATACGCCCCCATTTGCTTAACGTTCTAAAATGGAACTAAAATAGTACATTTCATAAATATAACGCATGGTTTCTTTATGTTTTTCTTTTTCCTATATTTTCACTATTTTTTTTTACCTTGGGAACAGGTATTAGTCACTTCGACAGCTCCTATTATTACAAGTTTTCTGTTTAAGCCTTCTCTCATTTTATTTTATTAGATTAACATATTCTATTTTATTGGCATGACTCAACATGAGAAGAAACAGCTGCATATATTCATTAATAATTGGAAAGTGGAACGTACAGAGTATGAATCTCAGGAAACTGGAAGTTGAAAAAATGAAATGCATAAAGATCAATAACCTAGGCATTAATAGAGATTTGTCAATTCCCTCAGCTGCCCCTGCTTGATGGTAACTTTCTCTAATAGAGAAATTATATGCAGGTACTATTTGACACATGGTTGGAGGGACCAATTCCTGGAGGAGGACATCATGGTTGCTATACTAGAGGGTCGGGAAAAATAGGAAGTCCCTCAGTGAGATGGATTGACACAGCGTCTGCCACAACGGGCTCAAACATAGCAAGGATTGTGAGGTGGTGCAGGACACGGCACTCTTTTCTTCTGTTGTTCATGGGGTTTCTGTGATTAGAACTCACCCGATGACACCTCACAAAAAGAAGTATTAAGATCACTGGGGATCATTCAATATTTTAGTGAATCACAGGTTAGTTCTTATTCTAATTTCAATAATATTTAACTTGTACACTCAAGCTCCTCAGTATTTTCTTAACATTCTCTCTCTCTCCGTCTGTGTTATTTTCAGAAGCCCCTTCAATGAAAACCTATATAGATAGATCAGGCATTTTTTTTTTCCCTTTTGGGTTGATGGATATTCCTGAATTGCGTATTGATCCTTTTGATCTGCATGATTACTTTGGTGGGAAGCTCTTGGATGTTTATGGTAATCATGGCAATATCCAATAAACTGGAAATTTTGGTTCTTTCACATTTTTGGCATGTGCTGGCACATTGTGGCCCATACCCATAACCACAGGACCACTTCATGCTTGATGTCTGGCCCTGCTGATCCCTGGCAGTGTCCTTCCATGCTGTAATTGATGGATGGCTGCATGGTAGGGGCCATCTGCACTCACCGTCCATTCTATGATGGTACCTGCATCTGCATGATCTCTTCATCAAAAGAAATTTGTGTTTGTGGTTTGCACAAGTTTCTTCTCAGCAAGAGAATGGGACAGTCACACATATAGAGAAAAGAATGTGTTAATGACTTTCCTTGTATAGAGAAGGTTAGAGGCTGGAGAAAGGGATGGTTCTCCCCTTACCTGAGACGCCCAGACTGACACAGTTTGTTTTGACAGGCTGTCTTTTTCAGGCTCAGGACAGAGTGGGCTGCTCTGATATCCACTGGAAACTGTACAGTTCCCCCCCTGCTCCACACACACCTTCATTATAACCAGTGGCTCAGGTGGGAGACTTTCTCCCAGTACTCTTCAATTAGAGGCTTTACAGATTGGCACCATGGGCCACTGGGCACCCCATATTCTTTCTTTCCTCTGGGAAAGAACTTAGGACTTCTCTCTTCCAATGCCCATTTGCTTTGCACTAGGCACTCTGGTCTCAGCTTAACGGGGTTCAGGGACTCCCAACTCCCTCTCTCTTCAGGGTCCCTCCTCTTCTTGAGCTGCCAGGAAACCAGTCATTTCCCTACAAAGTGGTGTCCAGGAATGCAACCTGTCTCTTCTGATCGGTGAATTTTCTCTTTTCCTCTTCCTGATCCTGATAGGAATATACTTGGTAGGCAAGCTCGAAAAGACAAGATCCCCATCTCAACATCTTCCTCAAGTTTTTGCAGTTTTCTCTGTATATCCTGGGTGCTCTGTCTAATAAAAATCGTATTCAGGATGTGAGCATTTTAAAGACTCTCAGAGTCTGTGTCTGAGAACCATCTAAATGCTTCATACACACACAATACACGCTCACACATCCTAGTTAGTTTTACCAACCTAATAACTGATACCTAGAGCCTTTTACACCCTCAAGGGTCAATTCCTGCCCCTTCTTGGGACTCTAAAGGCCTTACCTAGGAATTATCCTGTTATTTGCCAAATAACTCCATATATCTAGAGCCTTTCTTGCCCTTAATGGTTAATTCCTCCTGCTTCCTGCACCTCTTCTAAGGTTTTATGTAGACACTTACCATATAGCCCAGGTGCATTTCGTATCTCCCAAGAAGTCATTGTTGGGTCCCAGGCGAATCATCTACCAGGGCCACTGGAAGGTCTCTAGGAGAAATCTCCTGGTAGCACCAGATGTTGGGGTGGCCTGTTGTCCTATCCACCTCTGGAACTGGGAAGATGACTACTGGCTGGCTCACCAGAAATGTTGCTGGCTGGAAACTTCAGGCTCTGCTCGGCGCAACTCATCTCAGCCAATAAACAATAGGCCAAAGTAGAAGAGTGGGAGAGTCGAAAGATGTCTTTATGTCACTGTGCAAGGATGAGAAACAGCTGGGGCTGCTTCTGCCAAGACTGCTCAGACAGGCCGAGGGGAAACATTACTTATAAGGGGTTTACAAGCTGGACGCTCATACAAGCTACATCAGCAACATTATTAACCACATTTCTCAGCTGCAATAAGGTTTACATATAACTTCATGCATCACATCTTCAGAATATGGTAGTTAAACTACAACCAGAGCCATGGTATTATGATATATGAGAACTAAAAGGTTGTCTTGAATGTCAACATGTTGTCTCAACTTGTTTTTAGCAGTTTCCTCTAATTTCGGGAAGCGGTTAAGGAGAGGGGAACCATGATTTTAATGTGAAGCTTTGCAGCATGCCAAGCAAAGGAACAAGGATTCTACTGTAAAGCTAGGGGTGTGTCAAGCAAGCTGCTCAAGGAAGTGGAATCTTCCTCAGCCTGGGGAGCTCTGTCTTATCATGACCACCTTCACCTTCTAAATGCTTCAAACTTTCAAAAATATTTATGCTCACATGACAATGTAACATGCATCTTTTTCTTATATTCCAATGAACTATTTTATTCAAATTTCATTGGCTACACAGGGGATTCTCTTTCACAATCTTGAACGATGAAAATAATTTAGATTCTAGGTGCTTTAATAAAACTCTAGAAATGTTGGAAAAAAGAATACATGAAAAATTTTAAGGAGCAACCTGGAGCAGCTTTATCCATAAGGCAAGACAGCTGTATCCGTGCCAGATACTAGACTTTCCTTTAATTAGATATATAGCACAGTATAAAACATTGAATTATCTCTTTTTGCCTCTCATAACTAGGGTGAACAAAAGTCAATGATAATATACAGCCTAATAAATATTAGCCAAAGTTTAGGAAAGTCAAACCTATGAAACATAATATCATTTTACCCAAAGAACTACACCAAAAAAAAATTGAATGAATATTTTAAAAAAGTTTTTCATATAGATGAGAAAAGATAAAACCCATGAAACAAAAACAAACAAAAGATAATTATTAAATAAGAACAACTAGTGAGGAAGGAATTCCAAACCTGGGAGCAATTCTGGATGACATCGAGAAATTTATCTTAATTGGCGCATAGATCAGAATATACATTCATTAAGATAAACTTCTTGAGGTTATCCAGAGTTGCTCCCAGGTTTGGGATTCCTTCCCCACCCTCTAGGCAAAATGGGTTGATTACAACAAAGTCAGATACAGAGCTGAACTTGTAGATTGCTAAATTGAAAGGTATGTTGAGCTAACAGATTGATATGTGAAATTAAATGCATTAATAAGAAAAGAATGGAACCCCAAAGTCCAGAATGGGGACATTTGAGCAAATTTAGATAACTTGAGTACTTCAAATCATCACACTACCCTGCGACTCCTTGCAACCTGGCCCAAATCTAATACTCCCCTCAGAAACTATGAAGACTGAAACACAAGGCAAGTGCTTACACAAACACACATACACAAATGACAGAATTGACACTGCAAAGTTTATTTTAATAGAAGAAAAAACACCAGAGTCATTGTAGCTCCACTTTTGTAATTAGTGCCTTTTCCCACTTCCACTCAGCATATCCACTCTCCTTTCATGACTTCATGGTTCCCAACACATTCTCCTGGAGGTCTGGTGGTGCACTGGTTAAGAAATTGGCTGCGAACCAAAAGGTCAGCGTCTCAAATCCATCGGCTGCTTCTTGGAAACCCTATGGAACAGTTCTACCCTGTCCATTAAGTTTTCTATGACTCAGAATTGACTCAATGACAAAAGGTTTTGTTTTCTAATACATTCTCATAAAAAAAAACAAATGCACTGCTCTTGAGTAGATTCCAACCCCCAGCAATACTTTACGACAAAGTAGAATGCATGCATAGGGATTCCAAGGCTGTAAATCTGTGTGGAAGATGACTGCTACGTCTTTCTCCCATGAAGTGGCTATTGGGTTTGAACTGGCGATCTTTCAGTTAGCAGCAGAGCAGTTTAGCCACTGCAGCACCAGGGCCCCAACATGTTATTCTACACTATAACATTTGCGTAGTTATTAAGCTTGTGATCGATTTCATTTCTGCAAGGAAGGCAAAGGTTTTTACTCTTTAGTTTCCTCTTTTGTTCATCAGTGCATTTAGAAGAGTGACTGGCACATAAAAGTAAATTTATTAATATGTGTGGAACGTATTTTTGTTCACCATACCTTAGAGAGACACACAGACAAGGTTTGAAGCCCATGATATAATTTATAAGAACCATATGATAAGTTAAGTGGTAGAAAAGATATTGCTTAATTTATTCCATGTTCTTTGAATGGCATGTTTTACATCTTTGTTCCTCAAGCTATATATCAAGGGATTCAACACTGGAATAACCAGGGTGTAAAATATGGAAGCCACTTTATCAGTTTCCTAGGAATGACTGGACTCGGGATGCACGTATGTAAAGATTAAAGTCCCGTGGAACACGACCACCACGGTCAGATGGGATCCACAAGTGGAGAAGGCCTTGTGCCTCCCCTCAGCTGAGTTTATCCTGAGAATGGCTACAAAAACAAGCAGATAAGATACAAGAACTATTAGAAGGGATGAAATCAAATCAATAGATGCTGCGATGAGAATGATCAATTCAATTTCATGTGTGTTTGAGCAGAGCAAAGATACTAAGGGGAGACAGTCACAGTAGAAAAGACTGATGACATTGTAGCCACAGAAGGATAAATCAAAAATCCTTATGGTGATAAGAGAAATAAATGCACTATAAAGATAAACGATTGCCACCAAAGCCCGACAAACCTTTTGTGACAAAATGACTGTGTAGAGCAGAGGGTGACAGATGCCCACATAGTGGTCATAAGACATTGCTACAGAATAAATAATTCACTAATGATGAACAAGAGGAAGAAAGCTAACTGTATAGCACAAAAATAATAGGAGATTGTCTTTTCATCTACAACAAAATTTACCAAAGTTTTGGGTGCCACGGTTGTTGAATAGCCAACATCAGTGATAGCCAGGTGTCTAAGAAAAAAAGTACATGGGAGTTTGTAGCCTGGAGTCCATCTTGGTGAGAATGATGATGCCCGAGTTGCCCACCACTGAGACAAATGTAGATGATGAGGAACAGCCCAAACAATGGTGCCTGCAGCTCTGGGCGGTCTGTGATTCCCGTAACAATGAACTCATTCAGCACTGTTAGATTGTGTTTGTCCATCTAGGTCTATCAGGAAACCTATTGTGGATAGAGACATCAGCAGAGTCAACAAGGTTTATGTAGCATCCTCTGGTGGATTTTTAGTATACAAAGGCAATATGCTAAATGAATAAGATAAATCCAAAGTTTGCAGTATAGATATATGAAAGTAAACCCACCTCCCACAAATAAAGCATAGACACACAAAGATAGAGAGAGAGAGAAACATGGGGAGAGAAAGGGAAATCTACCTTGTTATCAGTGGGGGAAAATTTGCTCCCCAAAGAACATTTGTGAATGTTTGAGACATTTTGGATGTCACACTAGGAGAAGAGCACTACTTGTATCTAAAGGAAGCCTGGGATGTTGCTAAATATTTTACTATATACAGGGTAACTCCCCACAATAAGGAAATTTCCAGTCCAAAATGTCACTGGGGTGGGGGGGGGTGGAGATCAGAAATCCTGTATAGATATAGATACAGATGTAAATGTAGATGTGCATGTAGGCACAGATAAAGGTACAGGCATAGGTGTACATGTATGTTTATGTGTACATGTGCTCATAGGCATGTGTGTACATGTAGATGTGTATGTACATATATATGCACACCCGCTCATGCACACGCTCACCTTCATGCACGTACACATACACACATACACACACAGAGATGGTATCCCTGGCAGAGCAGTGGTTAAGGGCTTGGCTGCTAACCAAAAGGTCAGCTGTTTGGATCTACCAGCTGCTCCTTAGAGACCCGAAGGGGAAGTTCTCCTCTGTTTTAAAGGGTCTCTATGAGTCAGGATCGAATTGATGACAGTAGGCTTGTTTTTTTTTTTTTATATACAGATAAATATATGAAGCAAAAATTTAAAAAATATTATAAATGTTAGGTGTTAGGTATATGAATGTTTACTAAACTTTCTCTTTGTTATGTCTTTAATGACAATCACATAATGGCATTTACAAAATTATAATACATATGTTGATTGTAAAAATTTTAAACTGCAAGAGGGGGTCAAGATGGCTGACTAGGTAGACGCTACCTTGGATCCCTCTTGCAACAAAGACTCAGAAAAACAAGTGAATCGATCATATACATGACAATCTACGAACCCTGACCAACAAACACAGATTTAAACAGTTGACCTGAGTGACAGAGACCAAGAACGAACAACTATGGCGAAGCAGCGACCGCTTTCGGAGACTGGAGGCAGAGTAACAGTCAGGTAACCTTGGCGCCAGGCTTAGGACTGGGCACAGGGGAGCTGAACACAACATCCTGTGACGGAGCAAACAGGGGGAGCAGCCCTACCCCCCAGAACTGACCTCGGAAGGAGGCCCAGCCGGTGCGCGTAGGTGGCACGGTGACACGGCTGGCGGGAAGAGAAGTCCCCGGGATGCAGCAACAGGTTTTGGAGCCGGGAGTGCAGCATCCCAGCCGGGGAACCTTAATGCTGGGCTTTGGACTGGCAGCGGAGGAACTGACCGTGGCTTCTGCGGGTCTGACCCGCGGGGGCAATCTCTACCCAGCCAGCACACACAGGCGATGCGCCCCTCGGGAATCTCAGATAAAACAGTCATCCCAAGCAAGATAAGTAACTTCGTCCATATTCTGGGGTGCTACTCTCTCCTGTTTTTCTGAACCCTCCCCTCCCCTTCCCAGGCAGCTTCACTAACATTGGAATTTCCTGAGCCAGAGGGAGAACTGCTCCACGGGTTTTCTTTTCCTTTTTTTTTTGGTCTTTTCCTAACCCATTCTTCTGGCCTGAGAGAAGCAACCACAAAAAACCCAGGGACCAAAAATCCTTCCCTAAGTGGACTAAAAACACAGAACCAGCTCCAGCCAAGCATATGTGATCCACAGTCTCTGGCTTTCATCCCTACAGGGAACAAGGTAGCTATTATAATGCAAAGGCATTTCTGATAGGGATCTGACTGCATTTTTTTTTTTTTTTAGCCAATTTACTGGAAAGACAAGTTTCCCAGGTCTGATATCTCTAGCCTAGCCTCCCGCCTTAGGGGTCTAAAGAGGGTGAAACCTACCAATCTGTAGAGGTACTTGCATTGGGGCCTAAGGTGCAGCTGCAGAGCCCACCCACCAAGGTGCTTTAGGAATATAGAAACACCTACCTCACTGACACTTGGGGGAAACGTATCAGCATCCTGCACCCCCAGAGTGTGAACCCCAGCTCCTACTAGAATCTGGTGCACACAACTATCACCACTACTTCTCAAGGTGGATAGGTGACAGGGTGCATCACACACTTGATGACCCAAAATCAGATTCTACTCAAGAATAGTGAATGGACTCAGGCATATATATCGGGTTACAGCCCAAACCAGCTGGTAATAGGTCATAAGTAAGTCAAGGGCTACAACAAACAAGACAGCACAATCTAGTAGCCCATCCACATATATTGAAAGAAAACAAAACAAGATAAGAATCAGTGAGCAAATATAGAATAAATCACTACAATATCTTAGTGATGGCTTAGAGACAGCAGTCGATATCAAACCACATAAAGAAGCAGACCATGACTGCTTCTACAATCCCCCAAAGTAAAGAATCAAAATCTTTCCCAAATGAAGATACAATCCTGGAATTATCAGATACACAATATAAAAAACTAATTTACAGAATGCTTCAAGACATCAGGGATGACCTCAGAAATGAAATAAAGCAATCTGCCGAAAAAGCCAAGGAACACACTGATAAAACAGTTGAAGAAACAAAAAGATTATTCAAGAAGATAGTGGGAAAATTAATAAGTTGCAAGAATCCATAGAGAGACAGCATTCAGAAATCCAAAACATTAACAATAAAATTACAGAATTAGACAATGCAATAGGAAGTCGGAGGAGCAGACTTGAGAAATTAGAATGCAGAGTGGGAAATCTGGAGGAACAGGGAATTAACACCAATATAGCTGGAAAAAAATCAGATAAAAGAATCAAAAAAAATGAAGAAACCATAAGAATCATGTGGGACTCTATCAAGAAGGATAACTTGAGTGTGATTGGAATCCCAGAACAGAAAACACAGAGAGAATAGTTGAAGATCTGCTGACAGAAAACTTCCCTGACATCATGAAAGATGAAAGGATATCTATCCAAGATGCTCATCGAACCTCACTTAAGATAGATCCAAAAAGAAAAACACCGAGACATATTATCAACAAAGTTGCCAAAATGAAAGATAAAAAGAAAATTTTAAAAGCAACCAGGGACAAAAAAATGTCTCCTACAAGGGAGAATCAATAAGTTCAGACTACTCAGCAGAAACCATGCAGGCAAGAAGGCAATGGGATGACATATACAGAGCACTGAAGGAGAAAAACTGCCAGCCAAGGATCATATATCCAGCAAAACTCTCTCTCAAATATAAAAGCGAAATTAAGATATTTACAGATAAACACAAGTTTAGAGAATTTGCAAAAACCAAACCAAAGCTACAAGAAATATTAAAGGAAATTGTTTGGTCAGAAAACCAATAGTATGAGATACCAGCACAACACAAGGTCAAGAACAGAACATCCTGATATCAACTCAAATAGGGAAATAACAAAAACAAATTAAGATTAAAAAAAAAAAAAAGCTCAAAATAGGGAATCATTGAAGTCAATATGTAAAAGGTCACAATAATCAAAAAGAGGGACTAAATACAGGTGGCATAGAACTGCCATATGGAGAGGGATACAAGGCGATATAGGACAATACAAGTTAGGTTTTTACTTAGAAAAATAGGGGTAAATATTAAGGTAACCACAAAAAGGTATAACAACTCCATAACTCAAAATAAAAACAAAGAAAAATGTAACGACTCAGCAAACATAAAGTCAAACACTATGAAAATGAGGAACACACAATTCACAACGAAAAAAGTCTCAGCACAAAGAAGTAAGTGGAAAAATGAAATTGTCAACAACACACATAAAAAGGCATCAAAATGACAGCACTACACACATACTTATCTATAATTACGCTGAATGTAAATGGACTAAATGCACCAATAAAGAGACAGAGGGTCTCAGACTGGATAAAGAAACACGATCCGTCTATATGCTGCCTACAAGAGACACACCTTAGACTTAGAGACACAAACAAACTAAAACTCAAAGGATGGAAAAAAATGTATCAAGCAAACAATAAGCAAAAAAGAAGAGGAGTAGCAATATTAATTTCTGACAAAATAGACTTTAAAGTTAAATCTACCACAAAGGATAAAGGACACCACATAATGATAAAAGGGACAATTGACCAGAAAGATATAACCATATTAAATACTTATGCACCCAATGACAGGGCTGCAAGATACATAAATCAAATTTTAACAGAACTGAAAAGCGAGATAGACACCTCCACAATTATAGTAGGAGACTTCAACACACCACTTTCGGAGGACAGGACATCCAGTAAGAAGCTCATTAGAGACATGGAAGACCTAATTACAACAATCAACCAACTTGACCTCATTGACTTATGCATAACTCTCCACCCAACCGCTGCAAATTATACTTTTTTTTTCTAGTGCACATGGAACATTCTCTAGAATAGACCACATATTAGATCATAAAACAAACCTTTGCAGAATCCAAAACATGGAAATATTACAAAGCATCTTCTCAGACCACAAGGCCATAAAAGTGGAAATCAATACCAGAAAAATTAGGGAAAAGAAATCAAATACTTGGAAAATGAACAATACCCTCCTGAAAAAAGACTGGGTTATAAAAGACATTAAGGAGGGAATAAGGAAATTCATAGAACGCAACGAGAATGAAAATACTTCCTATCAAAACCTCTGGGACACAGCAAAAGCAGTGCTCAGAGGCCAATTTATATCGATAAATGCACACATACAAAAAGAAGAAAGAGCCAAAATCAGAGAACTCTCCCTACAACTTGAACAAATAGAAAGTGAGCAACAAAAGAATCCATCAGGCACCAGAAGAAAACAAATAATAAAAATTGGAGCTGAACTAAATGAATTAGAGAACAGAAAAACAACTGAAAGAATTAACAAAGCCAAAAGCTGGTTCTTTGAAAAAAATAACAAAATTGATAAACCATTGTGCAGACTCACTAAAGAAATACAGGAAAGGAAACAAATAACCCAAATAAGAAACGAAATGGGCCACATCACAACAGACCCAACTGAAATTAAAAGAATCGTAGAAGATTATTACTAAAAATTGTACTCTAACAAATTTGCAAACCTAGAAGAAATGGATGAATATCTGGAAAAACACTACCTACCTAAACTAACACATTCAGAAGTAGAACAACTAAATAGACCCATAACAAAAAAAGAGGTTGAAACGGTAATCAAAAAACCCCCAACAAAAAAAAAGCCCTGGCCTGGATGGCTTTACTGCAGAGTTCTACCAAACTTTCAGAGAAGAGTTAACACCACTACTACTGAAGGTATTTCAAAGCATAGAAAATGACGGAATACTACCTAACTCATTCTATGAAGCCACCATTTCCCTGATACCAAAACCAGGTGAAGACATCGCAAAAAAAGAAAATTACAGACCTATATCCCTCATGAACATAGATGCAAAAATCCTCAACAAAATTCTAGCCAATAGAATTCAACAACATATCAGAAAAATAATCCACCATGACCAAGTGGGATTTATACCAGGCATGCAAGGCTGGTTTAATATTAGAAAAAGCATTAATGTAATCCACCATATAAATAAAACAAAAGACAAAAACCACATGATCTTATCAATTGATGCAGAAAAGGCATTTGACAAAGTCCAACACCCATTTATGATAAAAAACTCTCAGCAAAATAGGAATTGAAGGAAAATTCCTCAACATCACTCTAAATCGAGAGAGCCTGAAAGCATTTCCCTTAAGAACAGGAACCAGACAAGGATGCCCTTTATCACCGCTCTTATTCAACATTGTGCTAGAAGTCCTAGCCAGAGCAATTAGGCTAGACAAAGAAATAAAGGGCATCTTCATTGGCAAGGAGGAAGTAATATTATCTCTATTAGCAGATGACATGATCTTATACACAGAAAACCCTAAGGAATCCTCCAGAAAACTACTGAAACTAATAGAAGAGTTTGGCAGAGTCTCAGGTTATAAGATAAACATACAAAAATCACCTGTATTCCTCTACATCAACAAAAAGAACATCGAAGAGGAAATCACCAAATCAATACCATTCACAGTAGCCCCCAAGAAGATAAAATACTTAGGAATAAATCTTACCAAAGATGTAAAAGACCTATACAAAGAAAATTACCAAGTACTACTACAGGAAACTAAAAAGGACCTACTTAAGTGAAAAAACATACCTTGCTCATGGATAGGAAGATTTAACATAGTAAAAATGTCTATTCTACCAAAAGCCATCTATACATACAATGCACTTCTGATCCAAATTCCAATGTCATTTTTAAATGTGATGGAGAAACAAATCAGCAACTTCATATGGAAGGGAAAGAAACCTCGGATAAGTAAAGCATTACTGAGAAAGAAGAAGAAAGTGGGAGACCTCACTCTACCTGATTTCAGAACCTATTATACAGCCACAGTAGTCAAAACAGCCTGGTATTGGTACAACAACAGGCACATAGACCAATGGAACAGAATTGAGAACCCAGATATAAATCCATCCACATATGAGCAGCTAATATTTGACAAAGCCCCAGTGTCAGTTAATTGGGGAAAAGATAGTCTTTTTAACAAATGGTGCTGGCATAACTGGATATCCATTTGCAAAAGAATGAAACAGGACCCATACCTCACACCATGCACAAAAACTAACTCCAAGTGGATCAAAGACCTAACCATAAATACTAAAACGATAAAGATCATGGAATAAAAAATATGGACAACCTTAGGAGCCCTAATACAAGGCATAAACAGAATACAAAACATTACCAAAAATGATGAAGAGAAACCAGATAACTGGGAGCTCCTAAAAATCAAACACCTATGCTCATCTAGAGACTTCTCCAAAAGAGTAAAAAGACCACCGACAGACTGGGAAAGAATTTTCAGCTATGACATCTCCGACCAGCGCCTCATCTCTAAAATCTACATGATTCTGTCAAAACTCAACCACAAAAAGACAAACAACCCAATCAAGAAGTGGGCAAAGGATATGAACACTCACTTCACTAACGAACATATTCAGGCAGCTAACAGATACATGAGAAAATGCTCTTGATCATTAGCTTTTAGAGAAATGCAAATTAAAACTACGATGAGATTCCATCTCACTCCAACAAGGCTGGCATTAATCCAAAAAACTCAAAATAATAAACGTTGGAGAGGCTGCGGAGAGACTGGAACTCTTATACACTGCTGGTGGGAATGTAAAATGGTACAACCACTTTGGAAATCTATCTGGCGTTATCTTAAACAGTTAGAAATAGAACTACCATACTACCCAGAAATCCCACTCCTCAGAATATATCCTAGAGAAATAAGAGCCTTCACACAAACAGATATATGCACACCCTTGTTTATTGCAGCTCTGTTTACAATAGCAAAAAGCGGGAAGCAACCAAGGTGTCCATCAACGGATGAATGGATAAATAAATTGTGGTATATTCACACAATGGAATACTACGCATTGATAAAGAACAGTGAAGAATTGGTGAAACATTTCATAACATGAAGGAACCTGGAAGGCATTATGCTGAGCGAAATTAGTCAGAGGCAAAAGGACAAATATTGTATAAGACCACTGTTATAAGAGCTTGAGAAATAGTATAAACTGAGAAGAACGCATACTTTTGTGGTTACGAGGGGGGGAGGGAGGGAGGGTGGGAGAGGGTTTTTTTACTGATTAATTAGTAGATAAGATCTGCTTTAGGTGAAGGGAAGGACAAAACTCTATACATGGAAGGTCAGCTCAACTGGACTGGACCAAAAGCAAAGAACTTTCAGGGATAAACTGAATGCTTCAAAGGTCAGTGGGGACTACGGCTTAAGGGGACTTCTAAGTCAATTGGCAAAATAATTCTATTATGAATACATTCTGCTTCCCACTTTGAAATGTGGCATCTGGGGTCTTAAATGCTAACAAGCGGCCATCTATGAAGCATCATTTGGTCTCAACCCACCTGGATCAAAGGAGAATGAAGAACACCAAGGTCACACGATAACTACGAGCCCAAGAGACAGAAAGGGCCACATGAACCAGAAACTTACATCATCCTGAGACCAGAAGAACTAGTTGGTACCCGGCCACGATCGATGACTGCCATGACAGGATGCAGAACAGAGAACCCCTGAGGGAGCAGGAGATCAGTGGGATGCAGACCCCAAATTCTCATAAAAAGACCAGACTTAATGGTCTGACTGAGACTAGAGGAATCCCGGCGGTCATGGCCCCCAGCCCTTCTGTTGGCCCAGGACAGGAACCATTCCCAAAGACAACTCATCTGACATGGAAGGGACTGGACAGTGGGTTGGAGAGAGATGCTGATGAAGAGTGAGCTAATTATATCAGGTGGACACTTGAGACTGTGTTGGCATCTCCTGTCTGGAGGAGGTATGGGAGGATAGAGAGAGTTGGAAGCTGGCAAAATTGTCACGAAAGGAGAGACTGGAAGGGCTGACTCATTAGGGGGAGAGCAAGTGGGAGTATGGAGTAAGGTGTATATAAACTCATATGTGACAGTCTGACTTGATTTGTAAACGTTTACTTGAAGCCCAGTAAAAGTTTAAAAAAAAAAATTTAAACTGCAAATTCCCAGAATGTGTGCAAACATTTAATATGCCTCATTTCAAAACATAGTCCAATAAAAGCCCTTGTGCCACAGATGGTGCAGACTGAAACAACATACTTGACAAGAATCAAATACATGTCTTGCCAGGGAAAATCTAATAGATCCTGGTGGGGATTATTCATCTTTATACAGGGGAATATGCAAGGTGGCAGACACATGCAGATACAGTCTCTGTTATACCTCCTCGTTTGACTTATAGAGTAAGATACCTTAATCTCTTTATCCACACTTGTAAAATGACCATTTCCTTTCAGGGTTGTTGAAAACTAAATGAGGATTACATGTTTCAATGTGTTTAAAGTATCAAGACATAACTCTCAAATATGAAATATATAATGTTCTTGCTGTTTTTACAATGATGACAGTAAGTTATCTGAAAGGAGTTTTCTTTACATATGCATATGTAAATCCTTGTAGTGTGACCTAGCTTCTATGGCAGGCAATGAAGATGAGTAGGTTGAGTGCTGTGTTATCCATGTAACTGACCCCAGCCTTTCCTTCCTCCATCTTCAACTCCCGGACTAACTGGACCATCAGTGTGCCAGTCTTCTGGGTCATGTATCTTCTACCTTACTTAAACATTTTAATATATGTTAATCGACTGCTATCCTAAAGTTCAGCAGTTGGAAACCACCAGCCGCTCTGCAGTAGAAACATGTGGCAGTCTGCTTCCATAGAGATTTACAGCTTTGGAAACCCTTTGGGGTCACTGATGAGTCCGGATCACCTTAAAGCTAGTGAGTGTGTTTTAATATAAATTTACTTAAAATATGTCCTAACCTAGGAGTCCTTTCATTATAACTAACATGTAAAAAGTCATTTCTAACAAACTAAATATATTTTCTCATGAAATAATTTACAATACTGAGAGGAAGTTGAGAGAAATTGAGGTCACTGCCATTGATTTTAAAAAGAACTTTCATTAAAAAATTCCATCCAGTTAATGAAATCCTCTAGTCTAAACTATTATATAGTACATAATGCATATAGACATAAGCATTTATACATATCCCTAATAAACCACAGATTAAAAAAAAAAAAATCCAGAAAAGGATGAGGATGGCAGTTTAAGGTAAAAGAATGAATGGTTTGAAATGATGCTACTTACATGAAAATAGCAGTACCAGCAGCCTCTGAGCCAGGAATAATCAAGGAAATAGAAAAATACAACAGTATCATATTAAATAATAAAATGGGAAATATACTATCTCATATAAAATATTGCTGAAAAAGTTGTGACCTACTCTGACAAAATGCCTATGTCAGAAATCAACTGTTGGTCTTTTCCGGACTAGACAAAGCAGAATGAAGAAAACTGAGGACATGAGGAAGCAATTAGTCCAAAGAACTAATGGGCCACTTGAATCCCAACCTCCTGTAACCTGACAACAGAAAACTAGATGGTACCTGGCTGCCACTACTGACCACTCTGACCAGGATTACAATAGAAGGTTTGGGGCAGGATGGGTAAAAAAATGTAGAATAAAATTCAATTTGAACAACAACAACAACAAAAGACCAGATATACTGGTTTGAAAGAGGCTGGAGAAGCCCTTGAGACTATTCCCTTAAGACAGATTCTGACATGAAACTATAGACACTCCTGGAGGCCTGCTTTCAGCTCATAACAGCCAGAGCTGTTAAATAAAAAGACAACATCTGTGAAGGAGGTGCCACTTAGGACAATTAAGTATAGGAGACCAAAAGGGCAAGAAGGAGGGGAGGTACAGGGAAGCCTGACAAATGCAAACAGGGAAGCCAGGGAGGAGATTAGGAGGGTGCTGGCACACATTGTATAAGAATCTTTGATTGGAAAATTCATTTGCTATGTAAACTTTCACCTAAAACACAATAAAATGTTTTCTTTCTTTTTTTTTTTGTTTTAAAGAAGAACTGAATTGAGCATCAGTAGATATTACAATTAGGAAATCAACTCTCTGCAATGAATCCAATAAAACCAACATAAATCTTCTTCAGTTACAATGATGAAAGGCTGAAGTAAAAAAGTTCTTATATTGGTAAGTACTGCTTTTCCTATAAGGTAAGGGAAGGTAAGAGGACTTCTTCTAAACAGCTCTGGAGTTCCATGGAGAGCACAAAGTTATTTTCCATAGTTTACTATCTTTGTTGAGCATTTAATTCTTATTATATAAAACTATATTCTTTGAGAAAATTATATCTTCTTTCTGGTAGATTCCACTGGAAATTGAAGAATATGGTATATAGTACACTATCATCATGAAACTGGCTACTTAGAAGTTTCCTAAACTCCAAAAATTGCTTTTCACATCTCAACAAAAAGGTGAGATGGAAATGTATTTGTTTTCTCATCAAGAGATTAGCAAAAATGCACATTTGCACAGTTATTTGAATATATTTTAAATATTAAATTACATTTGAGAGGGACACAAGAAGAGCCTAGAGCCACAATATAACCAAGAATTTTGAAGGACATCAACATCGGAGACTGAATACTTGCAGCTTCATAATTCTGCTACAGTAATTTTTAATACTGCATATGCGTCCTTTACTTCCATATTTGAGCTCTATTGTTCACATAGGTGGACCACCTGAGTTGAGCAAACACTTAAGCACTCACCTATAAACTGAAAGTCTGGGGATCAAGTCCACTCAGAGATGCCTTGGAAGAACGGAAGACCGACGTCTGAAATGTCGCAACTGTTGAAAAACCTATGGAGCACTATTCTCTGATACACGGGGGGTAATTATGAGGCAAAATTGGCTCCAGGACCCTTTTTTTTTTTCCCCTTTGTTTCTTGTTTATTCATATAATTATTTCTATAATATAAAAAAGTATTTAGGCATTTAATGATAATGTTTCATAGATGCTTATGAGCATTTAGTCTCTGAATCAAAGTGTGAATATTTGGAAAAAAAAAAAAAGAAGCATGACAGAAAAACGTAGAGAAATTCTAGTCTCAGGCACTTGAGAAGTAGAATGCACACAGCACTGACTCAGAAATCCTAATATTTTGCAATGAATTTGCCAGTGAATAGCAGTGGGACCTTGCAAGTGTCACCGAAACATTCTGGATATTACAAAAATATAGAAATAGTCTATCATTTTACCTGTAACGGAGTCTCTGTCTTGACTCCCCCATGTGATTAACATGGCAGAGTGAGATGAATTTATGGAATTTTTTCACCCATGGAAATGCTCCCTGAGGAGATGACAAGCAATTTGTTGATTATTCCTGAACCATTTAAAAGCTTAAAATATCTAGGGGTTGCTTGTTAATTGCCCAGGACAATTTTTATTCATCAGTAAGCAAGTTTGCAATCATATAGTGTGTATACATGCCTGTATTTATCTATTTCACAGTCTTGCCTTTTACTCTTTACTCACTTACCATTTTTACCACACAGGGCTCTGGATTAAAATACCGTACCTATAAAACAGAACTATCAATAGTCCCTGTTTCTATAGGGGCCTCTTCAAATGGGTGACAGAATGAAGGTGTGCTTAAAACCTTTCTTATTGCATTATTTAAAAGACTTAAATGGAACAAAAGTAATGCATTCTGCGTGTGTGAGGTATCACGTCCCAGTTTGCTGTTGTAATTGTTGCTGTTACTGTTATTGTTCATGTTTTTTTTTTGTTTGTTGCTTGGTTTTGTTTTTGACCTCAGAAACAGAAACGTTACCCTTGCTTCTCATTTCATGGTCAGTTGTGATCATCAGACTGCTTAGGCTTTTACTTGTTTGTTTTATTTTCCTTTATTACATTTCAATATTTTATGTTTTTCCATTCTGTCCAATTTTTATCCAAAAACATCTTTCTCACCTTCATACATATCTGGCTGTACTTCATATATACTCTACCGTATCAATATGCCCTTGCATCTTGGGCTGAGTTCTCTAAAGCAGCAAAACCAATAAGCTTAAAAAGGCTCATATAGAGAGAATTATATCAAGGGAATGGCTGTAGAGGCTGGGAGTCACAAGTCGATGGGTCATGATAGAGGCTTCTCCTGATTAACCCAGCTACAGGGGCAGGCTAACCCAATGTCTGCAGGTCAGACAGCAGGGGTCTTGCTCAGCAGCTGAAGACTGAAGAGTCCCAAGACCGACAGGCAAGACTGCAGGCAAACTGCTCATTCAATTCCCATGAACCAGAGGTCAGAGGAACAGGAGCCTGCTGCAGGATTCAAAGTGACAAAAAGCCAACGAACCTTGATGGACTATCTACTTATATTCCATGCAGACCACACACATCAACAGATTGGCTATTCCCAGTAGATCCCATATGCAGATGATCATAACATCATAGGACTGTCATGCCACTAAGAATCATGGCCCAGTGAAGTTGACACACAACCTTAACTTTCACACCTTGTAAAGTGATATTTTATGTGTAATGTTTTATTATGAATATACATCTATCATGGTATATCTTATTGGGGCATTTTGCCATTTTAAGTATTCATAATGTATCCATTTATGCTTTTTTTTGCTTATTTTTGATATATATACATTCATGATATGTATATGACAAATATCACAAAAATATGTATATATATATATATTTTTTTTTTCCAATGATTAAACACCCACTACTAAAGCAAAGTTTGGCAGTTTAATCCCATAAGTTATTATGGGAAAAAAAGACCTGACCATCTACACCCATAAAGGTTACAGCCTAGGCAACTTTTGGGGCATTTCAACACTGTCTTATAAGTCACTATAAGTCTCAATCAGCTTGAAGGCACCTAATAAAATAAAAATTCTTTACTGATAGATATTTTGTTGTCTCCAGCAGAACATTGTCTGACATTCTTGCTTTGTGGATGTCATCAAGAAAGAGCAGTCTCTGGAATCAGACATCATATTTGGTGAAACAGAGGACCAACTGGGATGAGGGAAGCCCTCCATGAGATGGATTAACACAGTGGCTACAACAATGGACTCAAACATACCAAGGATTGTGAAGATAGCAAAGGGCCAGGCAATGTTTTTTCCGTTTTCCATAAGGTCAGCACAAGTTGTAGTCAACTCAATGGCAGAGAACAACAAACTTTTGAGATGGACTTCTTTCACTTCACATGACTCTGTGGAGGTTTCTCCTGGTTGTTGTGTGCATCAATAATTTGTTTCTTTTATTGCTGAGTATTATCTCATGTGTGGATTTTTTACAATTTGCTGAACAATTTACCCATGCACATTTTTTTTCTTTCTTTGTTTAATTGTGATTCAGGTGAAAGATTACAGAGCAAATTTCTTTCTCATTAAATGGTTAGTACTCAAATTGTTCTGTGACTTTGGATGACAGACAATACTGTGAAGTGTCAGCACTTTTCCTTTCTTCACCCTAGGTACTCTGTTTCAGTTCGTCCAGTTTTCCCATCTCTTCCTGCCTTCTTGTCTTTGTTTTTGGGCTAGCCTGCCTATTAGTCTCGAATACGTGATTGAGCTATGAATTATGTCCCTCAAGTGGGCAATTCTGGCCTTGGAGACCTGTTGAATCTTTGGCTAAACGACAAACCTCGGTATTGACTTCAGTGCTAAGTTAAAAGGGTGTCTAGGGGCCATACTCAGGGGGTTTGTCCAGTCTCTGTCAGACCACCAAGCCTGGTGTTTTTGTGTGTGTGAATTTGAATTTTGTTCTACATTTTTCTCCCACTCTCTCTGAGACCCCCTACTGTGATTCCTGTCAGAGCAGTTGGTGGTGTGAACTGGGCACTTTCTAGTATTTCTCAGCTCAGTTTGGTGGGATTTGTAGTAATTGTGGTCCATTAGTCCTTTGGACTAATCTTTTCCTTGTGTCTTTGGTCTTCTTCATTCTCCTTTTGCTCCAGTCAGGATGGGTTCAGTAAATGTATCTTAGATGACCACGCATGCTTCTAAGACCCTGGTCTCTACTCACCACAGTTGAATGTAGAATATTCTTTTTATAGACTGTTATGCCAATTGAGCTAGATGTGCCCTGAGATAATGGTTTCCTGCCCTCGGCATATTAGTTCAGTCTCTCAGGGCTTATGGATGTCTGTGGAGCTTCTGTGACTTTGCCCAGGTCAAGTGGCAAGAACATCCCCAGTATTGTATACTGTCTTACACTTCAACAAAGTTACTACTTGTCTACTAATTTGTGTAAGTGTTCTTGTATGACCCTAGCTTTCATTTCTCAGGGATAAACATCTAAGTGTGAGTAGTTTTAATTTTGACAAAGTCCAATTTATTGATTTGTACTTTTCATCAATGTATTTGCATGTAATGGTAATTCAGTAGATTTTATTGTTGAGTGGTATTCATTTTCTTGGATAGACCACAATTTATTCATTCACAAGTAGATGAACTGTTGGGTCAATTCTAGTTTTTGGTTATTACAAATAATTTGCTATCGATATTTGTACACGTCTTTATAAGGAAAAAATACTGTCATGTCTCTGCTTAGATATATATGAATAGAATGGCTAAATTTCATGGAAAATCTGTGGTTAGCCTTCTGAGACCTAATCTTTAAAACAAATTCTTTTTTCAAGTATTTATACCATTTTCATTTTCCACTAGCAGTTTATGAATGTTCTTGTTTCTCCAACTACCTGATATTCTAATACCTGTAAAGAGATCTGTCATTAATTTTTTCACTTAAATTCATTAATTAAGAATGATGTTGAACTTTTTTATATGTTTATTTGCCAGCTGGGTATTTTCTTTGGATAAATTATTGTTTATTTTTTTGATCATTTTTGTAGACTGTTTCTTTCCTTTTTTTCTTTTTTTTCAGTTTGGTGAACTTTGTGCATATTATGGAAACTACTCATTTATTAGACATATTACTGGAAAATGTTTTCTTCCAAAATATAACTTGTTTTTATACAAGTGTCTTTTGAGAAGCAGAAGTTTTAACATTTGCTGTGGTCAAACTTTTTATGGATTTCGCTTTCCACGTTTGTCTTAGATGTCTGTGCTGGTGTAACAGAAATATTACAAGTAGATTCCTTTAAGAAACAGAAGTTTATTCTCTCATTATTTACACTTTGGCGTAGAGTAGATTCTGAGTCATCTCACACTTTAGAAAGCTAGAAATTCAAATCCAGGATGCCAGATCCAGGGGAAGGTTTTCTTTCTCTGTTGGCTCTGGGGGAAAGTCCTTGTCATCAACTTTCTCCTGATCTAGGAACTTCTCAGCTCTTGGACCCCGTGTCCAAAGGAAGTGCTCCATTACTGGTGATTCTTTCTTGGTGGCATGAGATCCTACTCCTTTCTGCTCCTTTCACTTTTCTATCTCAAAGAGATTCACTCCAAATACATCCTAATCCTGTAGATTGAGTCCTTTCTCATTAACAGGGCTGCTACTAATCCTGCCTCATTAACATCAGAGAGGCTAAGATTTAAAACACATGGAATAATCACATCAGATTAAAAAATATTGGACAAGAAACCTATACTGGGAATCCTGGCCTAGCCAAGTTGAAACATATTTTGGGGGAACACAATTCAATCCATTACCAGTGTTATATCTATGAAATCCCCAAATCTATATAGCAAAGGTAAATCCACTTTAAATTCAGACAGGCTTTTTTTTTTTTTAATTCACCTCTAACCTGAAACAAAATTCGCAAAGAAATGCTAAGTTAACTTTTTAATACTGTAACTCTATTGTAGAATCTATTAAATTTTATACATAAAAAATCATGCCATCTATCAATAAAAAGAATTTTACCTCTTCCTTTCCAATCTGAATGCTTCCTATTTATGTATTTATTATTTTTTTAATCAATAAAAAGAATTTTACGTCTTCCTTTCCAATCTGAATGTTTCCTATTTATTTATTTTTTATTGCCTTATCCTGTTTTCTAGAACACCCACTAAAATGTCTGATAGATTTGGGAAGGGTAAATTTACATATTGCGTTCCTGATCTTCCTGAGAGTTTATTCAATGTTTCATAGCATGTGTGATGGTAGCTGTAGGTTGATCATGAGGGCCCTCTATTAGTCTGAGGAATTTCCATGTTAATATTGTTGTTAGCTGTGGTGAGGTGCCCACGGAGTTGGTTCCAATTTACAAAATGAAATACTGCCTGGGCCTGTACTATTCTCACAATCGTTGTTATGCTTGTGCCCATCCTTGGAGCCACTGTGTCAGTCCATCTTGTTGATGGTCTTCATTTTATTTGCTGACCCCCTACTTTCTTCTTGTTATTGTTTTATGCCTTCGACTTGGTTTGACTCATAACAACCCTGTGTACCACAGAACAAAAACTGCCCTGTCCTGAGCCATCCTTACAATTGTTATTATACTGAGCCCATTGGTGCAGCCACTGTGTCAATCCATCTCGTTGAAGGTCTTGCTCTTTTCCATTGACCCTGTACTTTAACAAGCATGATGTCTTCTCCAGGGACTGAATGCTCCTGATAAGAAGTCCAAAGTATGTGAGACATAGTGTCTCCATCCTTGCTTTGGAAAAGCATTCTGGTTATACTTCTTCCAAGACAGATTTGTTCGTTCTTTTGGCAGTCCATGATATATTCAATATTTTTTTTCCAAAACTACAATGCAAAGGCATCAATTCTTTGATCTCCCTTATTCATTGTCCAGCTATCCCATGCTTATGAGGCAATTGAAAACACCATGGCTTGGGTCAAACAGACCTTAATCCTCAAGGTGACTTCCTTGCTTTTCAACACTTTAACAAGGTCTTTGCAGCCAATTTGTCCAGCACAATGCATCTTTTGATTTCTTGACCGCTCTTTCCATGGCTGTTATTTGTGGATCCAAGTGAAATTAAATCCTTAATAATTTCAATGTTTTCTCCATTTATCGTGATGTTGTTTATTCGTCCAGTTGTGAGGATTTTTGTTTTCTTTATGTTGAGATGTAATCTATACTGAAGACTGTGGTCTTTGACCTTCATCAGTAAGTGCTTCAAGGCCTCTTCACTTTCAACAAGCAAGGTTGTGTCATCTGCATATTGCAGGTTGTTAATGACTCTTCCTCTAATCCTGTTGCCCTGTTCTTTTTCATACAGTTCAGCTTCTCGAATTATTTCGTCAGCATACAGATTGAATAGATATGGTGAAGGGATATAACCCTGACACACCTTTCCTGATTTTAAACCATGCAGTATTCCATTGTTCTGTCCGACCTACTGCCTCTTGATCCGTGTATATACTCCTCATGAGCACAATTAAGTGCTATAGAATTCCCATTCTCCACAGTGTTATCCATAATGTGGTATACTCCACACAGTCAAATGCCCTAGCGTAGTCGATAAAACACAGGTAAACATCTTTCTGGTATTCTCTGTTTTCAGCCAGGATCCATCTGACATCAGCAATATCCCTGGTTCCACATCCTCTTCTAAATCTGGCTAGAATTTCTGGCAGTTCCCTGTTGATACACTGCTGTGGCTGTTTTTGAATTATCTTTAGCAAACTTTTACTTGTATGTGATATTAATGATATCTTGCGATAATTTCTGCTTTTGGTTGGATCACCTTTCTTAGGAATAGGCATAAATAAGGATCTCTTCCAATTGGTTGGCCAGGTAACTGTTTTTCAAACTTCTTGGACTAGAAGAGTGAGTACTTCCAGTGCTGCATTCCTTTGTTGAAATATCTCCATTGGTATTTTTTCAATTTCCCGAGCCTTGCTTTTTGCCTGTGCCTGCAGTGCAGCTTGGACTTATTCCTTCAGTGTCTTTGGTTCCTGATTATGTGTTACCTCCCGAAATAGTTGAACGTTGACCATACCTTTTGGTATGCTGACTCTGTGTGTTCCTTTCATCTTTTTTTTTTTTTTTTTTATAATAACTTTTATTAAGCTTCAAGTGAACGTTTACAAATCCAATCAGTCTGTCACATATAAGTTTACATACATCTCACTCCCTACTCCCACTTACTCTCCCCGTCTTGAGTCAGCCCTTTCAGTCTCTCCTTTCTTGACAATTTTGCCGGCTTCCCTCTCTCTCTATCCTCCCATCCCCCCTCCAGACAAGAGTTGCCAACACAATCTCAAGTGTACACCTGATATAATTAGCTCACTCTTCATCAGCGTCTCTCTCCCACCCGCTGACCTGTCCCTTTCATGTCTGATGAGTTGTCTTCAGGGATGGTTCCTGTCCTGTGTCAACAGAAGGTCTGGAGAGCATGGCCGCCGGGATTCCTCCAGTCTCAGTCAGACCATTAAGTTTGGTCTTCTTATGAGAATTTGGGGTCTGCATCCCACTGCTCTCCTGCTCCCTCAGGGGTCCTCTGCTGAGCTCCCTGTCAGGGCAGTCATCGATTGTGGCCGGGCACCAACTAGTTCTTCTGGTCTCAGGATGATGTAGGTCTCTTGTTCATGTGGCCCTTTCTGTCTCTTGGGCTCTTAGTTGTCATGTGGGCTTGGTGTTCTTCATTTTCCTTTGCTCCAGGTGGGTTGAGACCAATTGCTGCATCTTAGATGGCTGCTTGTTAGCATTTAAGACCCCAGACGCCACATTTCAAAGTGGGATGCAGAATGATTTCATAATAGAATTATTTTGCCAATTGACTTAGAAGTCCCCGCAAACCATGTTCCCCAGACCCCCGCGCTTGCTCCGCTGAGCTTTGAAGCATTCATTTTATCCCGGAAACTTCTTTGCTTTTGGTCCAGTCCAATTGAGCTGACCTTCCATGTATTGAGTGTTGTCTTTCCCTTCACCTAAAGCAGTTCTTATCTACTGATTAATCAATAGAAAAACCCTCTCCCACCCTCCCTCCCTCCCCCCCTCGTAACCACAAAAGTATGTGTTCTTCTCAGGTTTACTATTTCTCAAGATCTTATAATAGTGGTCTTATACAGTATTTGTCCTTTTGCCTCTGACTCATTTCGCTCAGCATAATGCCTTCCAGGTTCCTCCATGTTATGAAATGTTTCAGAGATTCGTCACTGTTCTTTATCGATGCGTAGTATTCCATTGTGTGAATATACCACAATTTATTTACCCATTCATCCGTTGATGGACACCTTGGTTGCTTCCAACTTTTTGCTATTGTAAACAGAGCTGCAATAAACATGGGTGTGCATATATCTGTTTGTATGAAGGCTCTTGTATCTCTAGGGTATATTCCGAGGAGTGGGATTTCTGGGTTGTATGGTAGTTCTATTTCTAACTGTTTAAGATAACGCCAGATAGATTTCCAAAGTGGTTGTACCATTTTACATTCCCACCAGCAGTGTATGAGAGTTCCAATCTCTCCGCAGCCTCTCCAACATTTATTATTTTGTGTTTTTTGGATTAATGCCAGCCTTGCTGGTGTGAGATGGAATCTCATCGTAGTTTTAATTTGCATTTCTCTAATGGCTAATGATCGAGAGCATTTTCTCATGTATCTGTTGGCTGCCTGAATATCTTCTTCAGAGAAATGTGTGTTCATATCCTTTGCCCACTTCTTGATTGGGTTGTTTGTCTTTTTGTGGTTGAGTTTTGACAGAATCATGTAGATTTTAGAGATCAGGCGCTGGTCGGAGATGTCATAGCTGAAAATTCTTTCCCAATCTGTAGGTGGTCTTTTTACTCTTTTGGTGAAGTCTTTAGATGAGCATAGGTGTTTGATTTTTAGGAGCTCCCAGTTATCGGGTTTCTCTTCATCATTTTTTGTAATGTTTTGTATTCTGTTTATACCTTGTATTAGGGCTCCTAGGGTTGTCCCAATTTTTTCTTCCATGATCTTTATCGTTTTAGTCTTTATGTTTAGGTCTTTGATCCACTTGGAGTTAGTTTTTGTGCATGGTGTGAGGTATGGGTCCTGTTTCATTTTTTTGCAAATGGATATCCAGTTATGCCAGCACCATTTGTTAAAAAGGCTGTCTTTTCCCCAGTTAATTGACACTGGACCTTTGTCAAATATCAGCTGCTCATACGTGGATGGATCTATGTCTGGGTTCTCAATTCTGTTCCATTGGTCTATGTGTCTGTTGTTGTACCAATACCAGGCTGTTTTGACTACTGTGGCTGTATAATAGGTTCTGAAGTCAGGTAAGGTGAGGCCTCCCACTTTCTTCTTCTTTTTCAGTAGTGCTTTGCTTATCCGGGGCTTCTTTCCCTTCCATATGAAATTGGTGATTTGTTTCTCTATCCCCTTAAAATATGACATTGGAATTTGGATCGGAAGTGCGTTAAATGTATAGATGGCTTTTGGTAGAATAGACATTTTTACTATGTTAAGTCTTCCTATCCATGAGCAAGGTATGTTTTTCCACTTAAGTATGTCCTTTTGAATTTCTTGTAGTAGAGCTTTGTAGTTTTCTTTGTATAGGTCTTTTACATCCTTGGTAAGATTTATTCCTAAGTATCTTATCTTCTTGGGGGCTACCGTGAATGGTATTGATTTGGTTATTTCCTCTTCGGTGTTCTTTTTGTTGATGTAGAGGAATCCAAGTGATTTTTGTATGTTTATTTTATAACCTGAGACTCTGCCAAACTCTTCTATTAGTTTCAGTAGTTTTCTGGAGGATTCCTTAGGGTTTTCTGTGTATATAATCATGTCATCTGCAAATAGTGATAACTTTACTTCTTCCTTGCCAATCCGGATACCTTTTATTTCTTTGTCTAGCCTGATTGCCCTGGCTAAGACTTCCAACACGATGTTGAATAAGAGCGGTGATAAAGGGCATCCTTGTCTGGTTCCCGTTCTCAAGGGAAATGCTTTCAGGTTCTCTCCATTTAGAGTGATATTGGCTGTTGGCTTTGCATAGATGCCCTTTATTATGTTGAGGAATTTTCCTTCAATTCCTATTTTGGTAAGAGTTTTTATCATAAATGGGTGTTGGACTTTGTCAAATGCCTTTTCTGCATCAATTGATAAGATCATGTGGTTTTTGTCTTTTGTTTTATTTATGTGATGGATTACATTAATGGTTTTTCTGATATTAAACCAGCCTTGCATACCTGGTATAAATCCCACTTGATCAGGGTGAATTATTTTTTTGATGTGTTGTTGGATTCTATTGGCTAGAATTTTGTTGAGGATTTTTGCATCAATGTTCATGAGGGATATAGGTCTATAATTTTCTTTTTTTGTAATGTCTTTACCTGGTTTTGGTATCAGGGAGATGGTGGCTTCATAGAATGAGTTGGGTAGTATTCCGTCATTTTCTATGCTTTGGAATACCTTTAGTAGTAGTGGTGTTAACTCTTCTCTGAAAATTTGGTAGAACTCTGCAGTGAAGCCGTCCGGGCCAGGACTTTTTTTTTGTTGGGAGTTTTTTGATTACCGTTTCAATCTCTTTTTTTGTTATGGGTCTATTTAGTTGTTCTGCTTCTGAATGTGTTAGTTTAGGTAGGTAGTGTTTTTCAAGGAATTCATCCATTTCTTCTAGGTTTTCAAATTTGTTAGAGTACAATTTTTCATAATAATCTGAAATGATTCTTTTAATTTCATTTGGTTCTGTTGTGATGTGGTCCTTCTCATTTCTTATTCGGGTTATTTGTTTCCTTTCCTGTATTTCTTTAGTCAGTCTAGCCAATGGTTTATCAATTTTGTTAATTTTTTCAAAGAACCAGCTTTTGGCTTTGTTAATTCTTTCAATTGTTTTTCTGTTCTCTAATTCATTTAGTTCAGCTCTAATTTTTATTATTTGTTTTCTTCTGGTGCCTGATGGATTCTTTTGTTGCTCACTTTCTATTTGTTCAAGTTGTAGGGACAGTTCTCTGATTTTGGCTCTTTCTTCTTTTTGTATGTGTGCATTTATTGATATAAATTGACCTCTGAGCACTGCTTTTGCTGTGTCCCAGAGGTTTTGATAGGAAGTATTTTCATTCTCGTTGCTTTCTATGAATTTCCTTATTCCCTCCTTGATGTCTTCTATAACCCAGTCTTTTTTCAGGAGGGTATTGTTCATTTTCCAAGTATTTGATTTCTTTTCCCTCGTTCTTCTGTTATTGATCTCTAGTTTTATTGCCTTGTGGTCTGAGAAGATGCTTTGTAATATTTCGATGTTTTGGACTCTGCAAAGGTTTGTTTTATGACCTAATATGTGGTCTATTCTAGAGAATGTTCCATGTGCGCTAGAAAAAAAAGTATATTTTGCAGCAGTTGGGTGGAGAGTTCTGTATAAGTCAATGAGGTCAAGTTGGTTGATTGTTGTAATTAGATCTTCCGTGTCTCTGTTGAGCTTCTTACTGGATGTCCTGTCCTTCTCCGAAAGGGGTGTGTTGAAGTCTCCTACTATAATTGTGGAGGTATCTATCTCGCTTTTCAGTTCTGTTAAAATTTGATTTATATATCTTGCAGCCCTGTCATTGGGTGCGTAAATATTTAATATGGTTATGTCTTCCTGATCAATTGTCCCTTTTATCATTATATAGTGTCCTTCTTTATCCTTTGTGGTGGATTTAAGTCTAAAGTCTATTTTGTCAGAAATTAATATTGCTACTCCTCTTCTTTTTTGCTTATTGTTTGCTTGATATACTTTTTTCCATCCTTTGAGTTTTAGTTTGTTTGTGTCTCTAAGTCTAAGGTGTGTCTCTTGTAGGCAGCATATAGATGGATCGTGTTTCTTTATCCAGTCTGTGACTCTCTGTCTCTTTATTGGTGCATTTAGTCCATTTACATTCAGGGTAATTATAGATAAATAAGTTTTTAGTGCTGTCATTTTGATGCCTTTTTATGTGTGTTGTTGACAATTTCATTTTTCCACATACTTTTTTGTGCTGAGGCGTTTTTCTTAGTAAATTGTGAGATCCTCACTTTCATAGTGTTTGACTTTATGTTAGTTGAGTCGTTACGTTTTTCTTGGTTTTTGTCTTGAGTTATAGAGTTGTTATACCTTTTTGTGGTTACCTCATTATATACCCCTATTTTTCTAAGTAAAAACCTAACTTGTATTGTTCTATATCGCCTTGTATCACTCTCCATATGGCAGTTCAATGCCTCCTGTATTTAGTCCCTCTTTTTGATTATTGTGATCTTTTACCTATTGACTTCCATGATTCCCTGTTATGTGTATTTTTTTTTAATTAATCTTAATTTGTTTGTTTTTGTGATTTCCCTATTTGAGTTGATATCAGGACGTTCTGTTTTGTGACCTTGTGTTGTGCTGTTATCTGATATTATTGGTTCTCTGACCAAACAATATCCTTTAGTATTTCTTGTAGCTTTGGTTTGGTTTTTGCAAATTCTCTAAACTTGTGTTTGTCTGTAAATATCTTAATTTCGCCTTCATATTTCAGAGAGAGTTTTGCTGGATATATGATCCTTGGTTGGCAGTTCTTCTCCTTCAGTGTTCTGTATATGTCGTCCCATTCCCTTCTTGCCTGCATGGTTTCTGCTGAGTAGTCAGAACATATTCTTATTGATTCTCCCTTGAAGGAAACCTTTCTTTTCTCCCTGGCTGCTTTTAAAATTTTCTGTTTATCTTTGGTTTTGGTGAGTTTGATGATAATATGTCTTGGTGTTTTTCTTTTTGGATCAATCTTAAATGGGGTTCGATGAGCATCTTGGATAGATATCCTTTCGTCTTTCATGATGTCAGGGAAGTTTTCTGTCAGAAGTTCTTCAACTATTTTCTCTGTGTTTTCTGTCCCCCCTCCCTGTTCTGGGACTCCAATCACCCGCAGGTTATCCTTCTTGATAGAGTCCCACATAATTCTTAGGGTTTCTTCATTTTTTTTAATTCTTTTATCTGATTTTTTTTCAGCTATGTTGGTGTTGATTCCCTGGTCCTCCAGATGTCCCAGTCTGCATTCTAATTGCTCGAGTCTGCTCCTCTGACTTCCTAGTGTGTTGTCTAATTCTGTGATTTTATTGTTAATCTTTTGGATTTCTACATGTTGTCTCTCTATGGATTCTTGCAACTTATTAATTTTTCCAGTATGTTCTTGAATAATCTTTTTGAGTTCTTCAACAGTTTTATCAGTGTGTTCCTTGGCTTTTTCTGCAGATATCCTAATTTCATTTGTGATATCATTAAGCATTCTGTAAATTAGTTTTTTATATTCTGTATCTGATAATTCCAAAATTGTATCTTCATTTGGGAAAGATTTTGATTCTTTTGTTTGGGGAGTTGGAGAAGCTGTCACGGTCTGCTTCTTTAAGTGGTTTGATATGGATTGTTGTCTCCGAGCCATCACTGGGAAACTAGTTTTTCCAGAAAATCCGCTAAAAAAAAACTGCAGTCAGATCCCTATCAGAGTTCTCCCTCTGGCTCAGGCTATTCAGATGTTAATGAAGCCGCCTGGGGAGGGTGGGGGAGGGAACAGAGAGATAGGAGAGTAGCACCTCAGAATACAGCCAGAGTTGCTTGTCTTGCTTGGAATGACTCTTATATCTGAGATTCCCGCGGGCGCGTCGCCTATGTGTGCTGTCTGTGTGGAGATTGCCCCCGGGGGGTCTGGCCCGCTGGAGTCACGGTCAGATCCTCCGCTTCCAGCCCCACGCCCAGCGTCAAGGCTCCCCTAGTGGGACGGTGCACTCTCGACTCCAAAATCAGTCGCTGCCTCCCGGGGACTTCCCGTCCCTCCAGCCGCGTGGCCGTGCCGCCCCCGTGAACCAGGTGGGCCCCCTCCCGGGGTTAGTTCAGATGGGTGGAGTAGCTCCCCGTGCTTGTGCCGCGACCGAGTGTCCCGGCTGGAACGCTGTTCTCCCCGCTCCAATACCAGTCGCTGCCTCCCGGGGACTTCTCCTACCGGCTGCGTCCCACGCCGCCCGCGCGACCCGGATGGTCACCTTCCCGGGGTTAGTTCAGGGGGTGGAGCAACTCTCCGTGTTTATGGCGTACCTGCGTGCAGTCCAAATCCCTGTGGGACGGTTCCCCGGCTCGGATGCTACTCTTTCTGCTCCAAGATCAGTCACTGCCTCCCGGGGACTTCTCCTAACGGCTGCGTCCCACGCCGCCCGTGGAACCGGCTAGTCCCCCTCCCGGGGTTAGTTCAGGGGGGTGGAGCAGGTCTCTGTGCTTGTGCCGTACCTGACTGGTATGCTGGCTCCAGGCTCTGGAAACAATCGCTGCTTCCCCGTATTAGTTCGTTCTCCGTCTCTAAATCTGTGTTTGTTGTTCAGGGTTCGTAGATTGTTATGTATGTGATCGATTCACTTGTTTTTCCGTGTCTTTGTTGTAAGAGGGATCCAAGGTAGCGTCTGCCTAGTCCGCCATCTTGGCTCCGCCCTCCTCCTTTCATCTTTTGATGCTTTCTAGTCATTTAATATTTTCCCTGTAGAATCCTTCAGTATTGCAACTCAGGGCTTGTATTTCTTCTTCAGTTCTTTCAGCTGGAGAAATGCTGAGCGTGTCCTTCCCTTTTGTACTTCTAGCTCAGGTTTTTGCACATGTCATCATAATACTTTATTTTGTCTTCTTAGTTGCCCTTGGAAGTCTTCTGGTCAGCTCTTTTGCTTCATCATTTGTTGCTTTCACTTTAGCTGTTTGACTTTCAAGAGGAAGTCTCAGAGTCTCAACTGACATGCATTTTCATCTTTTCTCTCCTGTCTTTTTAGTGACGTCTTGCTTTATTTATGATGTCCTTGGTGTTATTCCACAACTCGTTTGGCCTTTGGTAATTAGTGTTCAAGGCATCAAATCTATTTTTGCGATGGAGGAGAGGCTCAATATCATCAGTTAGAACAAATCAGGGGCCAACCACAGGACTGACAGTCAATTGCTCATATGCAAGTACAAGTTGAAGGTGAAGAAATCTAGAGCGAGTCCACGAAAACCAAAATATGACCTTAAATATATCCTACCAAAAATTTAGAGATCAACCCAAGAATTGATTTGACACATTGAACACTAATGGCTGCAGATTAGTCAAGTTTAGATGTCATCAAGTACGTCACACCTGAAGAAATCAAAAGATCATTAAAAGACAAGAAAAACAAAACCAAATGCATGTGAGAAGATACCCTGACATTTGTTCTTGAAAGTACAGTAGCTAAAGCAAACGAGAGAAATAATACAGTCGAAGAGGTGAACAGAAGATTTCAAAGGGAGGCTCTAGAAGACAATTTAAAGTGTTAAAATGAAATGTGCTAATACCTAGAGTTAAAAACTAAAAAGGGAGGACATGTTCGACATTTCTCAAGCTGAAAGAATGGAAGAAAAAATTCAAGACACATGAGAAAATTTTATGCTGTGTTATTTATATCTCAATAAAAGGATTTTAAAAATAAAAGTAACAAGAAATCAAGCCAATTTGTCTGACTTTCTAGATGTGAAATAAAAGCTATATCCATGTATGAAGCACTTTAAAAGATGTAGAACCCATGCTTACCTGAGCAGGTATTAAATGTCTCTATGGTTTTTTTTTTTTTTTTTATGGTTAGAAAGATCATGAAAATTTAATGATTTTTTTTTAGAAAATAAAGCCTTGTAAAAAGTTCTTATATTTTATTTCTGTATCGATTATTTTATATAAGTTCACAAATTCCATAGAATCAATGGGTTGTGATGTCCATAGGTAAGTTCCATGGAAAAGTGAGTTTTAAAAATGAAAACATTTTCTGTGACAGAATAAATGTTGAATATTTATTTTGCCTACTCTAGGGATGACTAATTTCTATTGGTCCAAGTAGTAAACTAATATTTTAAGCTAATAATTATGTAAATGGACAGGTACATCTGATCTTGTACTTCACTGTTATTTCATGTATTGTGCATGTTTGGTGGTATTTAACTAATGTAATAGCATACTAAATATTTTTATTCTCATCAAGGAGACTATACAGGTTTGTTATCGTTGTTAGTTGTCATTGCATATAGGTAAGACTGGCTATAATTTTAAGAAGAACTTCTGCTAAAGTATGACACAGTGGAAACTGTAAGAAACATTTCATGCTGTAGTAAAGGGTATGCCCTTCACAGTTCTAGGGTGCACCGATCACATATACTGGAAATTGAAATATCACTCTTCCTGTAACTTGACTTCTGAGGCTTCCCTACCTCATCATTTGTGTTCACCTCTCCACCAGTTTACTCTTTCTCTAAGGAATCCAGCAATATATGTAGTCCCAATTTGTCAATTCTTTCAGCCCCATCTGCTTGGTGGTAACTCTTTCTAAAAGAGAAATCATATGCAGGTACTATTTAACACTTGTTGGGTGGGTTCAGTACTGGGAGAAGGACATCATGGTTGGTATAGTAGAGGGTCAGTTAAAAAAAGAAAGAAGCTCAGTGAGATGGATTGACACAGTGTCTGCAACAATGGGCTCAAACATAGCAATGATTGTGAGGTAGTGCAGAACCAGGCCCTCGTTTGTTCTGTTGTTCATGGGGTTTCTGTGATCAGTATCAACCCCTGGCACTGTAAAACAGCAAGCATTAAGATTATTGGGAATTATTAAATATTTTAATGAATCACAGATTATTTCTTATTATAACTGTAATAATATTTATGTGTATATCAAGCTGCTCAGTATTTTCTTATCATTCACTGTCTCTCCCTCTTTCTCTGTTTCTCTTATTTTCAGGAGCTCCTTCAATGAAAAATTGTTTGAGTGGATTAAACAAATATATTTTCTTTGAGTTGATGGGTATCAATGAGTTGTGTGTTTTCCTTTTGGTAGGTATGATTACTGTGGTGGGAAGCTCTTGGAAGTTTACATTAATCGTGGCAATACCCAATACATTGCACATTTAAGGATGGTTCTTTCAAGTCTTAGAGTATATAAATGGCAAATTATACATGGAACTCCATGGTGCTCAACCTTCACAATTGCATGTAGTGCTTCTATCTCTCTTCATCTAGAAATTCTTTTTCCCAACATGTAATGAAACACTCAATTAATAAATGAATCACTCAAATAGTAGGTTTTAATTTAGTTTAAAAAAGGAACTGGAAAAGAAAAAAAAAAAATGTCCAGTAATGGGGCCTGAAGTCTCTCATTGGTTAGGTAGCTCAGGAAAATCAAAGTTAATATTTTTGGTAATCCATTGTTCTTAAATTAATTTCCCCCAAAGTTGAAGTTCACACAGCAACAAAGTCCAGGAAGAAGAAGATGATGGGGAATAAATCTTCTCACAGACCTCCTTTTTTAAAGAAGTAACATCGATAGTATCTTTGTTTTTAAAAAGTGGCTGAACTTCTCAAGGCAAAAGTCCAAAAATCATTTCTTAAAATGGGAACTTCCTTGTTTATTGATTTTTAAAATCTTCCTTTCTAAACCAAAAAACCAAACGTATGCCGCCCAGTCAATTCCAACTCCTACCTACTCAGGACAGACTAGGACTGCCCCCTAGGGTTTCAAAAGGGGTGCTGGTGAGTTCAAACTGCTGACCTTTATTTAGCACCTGAGCTCTAACCACTGTGTCACCAAGGCTCCTGTATCTTAATACATTATGATAATTCCTTATATCCCTCACTGAACATTTATTATAAGCCTGCCCAGACTACATCCTGCATCCACATTGTGATGGTTTTCCATTATTTAGTTTGAACAAATAATGCATTCAAATGAATCAATTAGATTGCTGTGTCAATATATTAATTCATTGCCTCTGTTGAATTCATTTTCTCTCCCAGACATTGTCCTAGGTATTCACTATTTTATGAACCCCACTGCTATTTCTCTTCTTTTAATCGGATATTCGCTGTCATCTCAGGCATGACATCATTAAAGCAGAATATTTGCATTAAGAAATATTTTAGACTAGCTGCTATGAACCCGGAACCTGGAACCTGGAGCTAGACCATGTTTGGAACTTGATTCTAATGCTTAAGACCACTGGGAACTTGGACTATTTATTTATTTAATCTTTGTGAGTTGAACTTGGGTAATTTATTTACCCTCTTTGTACCTTCATTTTTTCATCTGAATTTCATAAATATTAATAGAATCTGCCTCACAGAGCTGTTGTGAAAACTAAATTAACTAAACATTGAAGAATGGCAATGATACAACCAGTCAACAAGTATAAGGTATTATTGCCTGGTTGTGCTCATTGTTGCTGTGGAAATCCCTGGTTCCACTTGGACTGACTTGTCTCATCCAATAAACCAGAAACTCAAGTGGGAGAATAGAAAGACAACTTTATTTCATTGTTCAAGGGAAGAAACTGTTGGGGCTGATGTTGCCAAGACTGCTCAGTGAGAGTGAGGCAAAAAGTTACTTTTAAGGATTTTATAAGTAGGAAGCTCTTACAAGTTACAAAAGCAACATTATTAATCAAACTACTTTGGTGCAATGTGGTTTAAATAAACTTCATGTAAAGTGTCTTCAGAATATGGTAGTTAAACTCCACCCAGAGATGGGGAATTTACTATGTTTGATGCTTAAAAGGTTACCCTGCATGTCAACATGGCATCTAAACCAGATCTGCCAATTTCCTCTAGTTTGGGCAGGAATTAAAAAGAGGGAAACCAAGATTTTAATGTAAAGCTAGGGGAAATATCAAGAAAAGAAACCAGAATTCTAATGTAAAGCTAGGGGGGGTGGGGGAGAGGGGTGCCAAAGCAAGCTGCTCCAGGCAGTAGAATTTTCCCCAGCCTGGGTAACTCTGTCTTATCATGGTCATCTTCTCCTTCTAGCTGCTTCAACCTTTCAAAAATATTGATGCTCATATGACAATATAACATGCACATTCTCTTATATCCCAATGGACTATTTTTATCTGAATTTCCTTGGCTACATGAGGGATTTTATTTCATGATAGTGAGCCATTAAAACAATTTAGACTCTGGTAGCTTCAGTAAACTCCTAGAAATTTTACAAAGAAAAAATAATAATGAAGAAAAATACCTGGTAAAATTTGAGGAATAACATGGAGCAACTATGTCCATAAGGCAAGAAAACTGTATCCTTGCCACGTAACATACCTCACATCAACTAGAAATACATCTTGGTGCAAATAATAGGATTATCTCATTTTGCCTCTCACAAGTAGGAAGAAAAAGTTGATGGAAATATAGTGCATGATAAATACTGAGCAAATGTTAGGAAAGCCAAAACAATGAAAGACAGGCAACAAATTTAACTCATCATAGCATATCCTGTTACTCAAGGAAATACACAAAGAAATAATTGAACAAATGTTTTTTAAAAACTTTTCATATACATAATAAAAGATAACAATTTTTGAAACAATAAAGGAAATTATTAAATAAGAACGACAAGTGGAGAAAGGATTCCAAACCTGGGAACAACTAAAGATGACCTCAAGAAATGTATCTTAATTGGTGTGTGTAGTTATATCGGCAAAAATGCACTGATTAAAATAAAGTCAGATGCGGAGCCGAATCTTTGAAGTGCTGAAGAGAAAGCTAGGTTGACTGATTAACATGGGAAAGTAAAAGCCTTAATAAGAAAAGAACGTAACCCTAAAGTCTGGAATGGAGACATTTGAGCAAATTGACATCACTGAGTAACTCAAGTCATCACAATACACTGAGAATCATTAAAACCTGGCAGAATCTAATATCCCCACTCAGAAACTATGATACACACATACACAAACACAAATACTGACACTGTAAAATTTATTTTAATAGTTGAAAAAAACAGAGTCACTATAACTCCAGTTTTGTACCCAGCACTTTTTCCCACTTGCACTCAGCATATTCACACTCCTTGCCTGATTTCATGGTTTCCAATTTTTTAACATACTCTCCTGGAGCCATTGTGGTCCATTGGGTAAGAGCTTAGCTGCTAACCAAAAGGGCAGCAGTTCAGGTCCACCAGCCACTCCTTGGAAAATCTATGGACCAAGTTATACCCTGTCTTATAGGGTCACTATCAGTCAGAATCAATTCAACGGCAAAGGATTTTATTTTTTATCACATTCTCAAAAAACCCAAATGCACTGTTGTTCAGGAGATCCTGACTCATAGTGACTCTATAGGACAGATTAGAATTGCCCGATAGGGTTTCCAAGGCTGTAAATCTATGGATACCAACTGCCACATATTTCTCCCAGGTATTGACTGGTGGGTTTGAACCACTGACCTTTCAGTTAGCAGCCAAGCACATTAATCACTGTGCCACCAGGGCCCCAGCACATTCTTCTTTACTATAAAATTTACTTAATTGTTATATTTGTGATCCATCCCTGCAGTTCAAGGAAGGCAAAGGTTTTTACTCTTTTGTTGATCAATGCATTTAGAAGAGCGACTGGCACATGAGATATTTATAAATATATGTGGACTATATTTGCGCTTTCTATACTCTGTAGTTTATACCCTAAGGAGGCAAACAGACAAGGTTTGAAGCCCATTATGTAATTTATAGGAACCATATGACACATCAAACTGTAGAAAAGATGTTCCATATTTTTTTCCGTGTCTTATGTAGGGCATATTTTACGTTTTTGTTCCTCAAGCTATAAATCAAGGGATTCAACATGGGGATAACCAGGGTATAAAATATGGAAGCTACTTTATCACCATCAAAGAAATGACTGGACTTGGGCTGCATGTACATAAAGATTAAAGTCCCATAGAACACTATCACTGCCGTCAGGTGAGATCCACAGGTGGAGAAGGCCTTGTGCCTGCCCACAGCTTAGTTCATCCTGAAAATGGCTACAAAAACAAGCAGGTAGGAAACAAGCTCTATTAAAGGGGATGTAATCACATCAATAGATGCTGCGATGAGAATGATCAATTGAATTTCATGTGCGTTTGAGCAGAGCAAAGATAACAAAGGGTTCGGGTCACAGTAGAAATGACTGACGACATTGTAGCCACAGAAGGATAAACTAAAAATCTTTATGGTGAAGAGAAGAGAAACAAATGCACAATAAAGATAGAGGATTGCCACCAGCACACGACACACCCTTTGTGACATGGTGACTATGTAGAGCAGAGGGTTACAGATGGTCACATATCGGTCGTAGGACATTGCTGACAAAATGAAAAGTTCAACATTTATGAACAAAATAAAGAATGCTAGTTGTGCAGCACAAAAGTAATAGGAGATTGTATTTTCATCCACAACAAAATTTGCCAGCATTTTGGGTCCCACAGTTGTTGAATAACCAAGATCAGTGATAGCCAGGTGTCTGAGAAAAAAGTACATGGGAGTTTGTAGCTTGAAGTCCATCTTGGTGACGATGATGATGCCCAAGTTGCCCACCACTGAGATCACGTAGATGATGAGGAACGGCCCAAACAATGGTGCCTGCAGCTCTGTGTGGTCTGTGATTCCCATCAGATGAATTCATTCAGTGCTGTTAGATTGTGTTTGTCCATCTAGGTCTATCAGGAAACCTGTTGTGGATAGAGACATCAGCATAGTGAACAAGTTTTATGTAGCATCATCTGGTAGGTTTTCAGCATACTAAGGTAATATGCTAAATGATTAAGATAAATCCAAATTGCCCAATATAGTTATTTGAAATTAAACCCAGCTCCCACAAATAAAACATAAGTACATGAAGACTGAGAAAAGCATAGAGGGAAAGAGAGAAAAATCTATCTTGTTATCAGTTGGGGAAAATTTGCTTCCCAAAGAACACTTGTGAATGCCTGAGACTTTTTGGATATCACAACTAGGAGAAGGGCACTACTGGTATCTAATGGAAGCCTGGGATGTTACTAAACATTGTACTATATACAGAGTAACTCCCCACAATGACAAAATTTCCAGTCTAAAAAGTCACTAGGGCGGAAGATGAGAAACCCTGATACAGAGGTAGAAATAGACACAGATAAAGATGTAGGTCTAGATGTACATGTACATGTAGATGCAAATGTACAGATACATATACATGCACATATACACAATACTTACACACACACATACATGTACATAGATGGGGTTCCTGGTGGAGCAGTGGTTAAGAGCTTGGCTGATAGCCAAAAAATTGGCTTTTTGAATCTACCAGCCTCTCCTTACAAAACATGTGGGGACTTCTATCCTGTGCTATAGTGTCTCTATGAGTCGGAATCAACTTGATGGCAATGGGTGTCGTTTTATTCATTTATTTATTTTTATGCATATGGATATATGAAAAAAAATAAAAATAAGTTAGAAAATTTAAGTGATAGGTATATGGATGATTACGAAACTTTCTTTTTTTCATTTATGTAATGACAATTACACCATGACATTTACACAATTTTAATAAATATGTTAATTTCATTTAAAAACTTGAAAGTTCAAATGCACGAAATGTGGGAAACATTTAATATGCCTTACTTTAAAACAGAGTCCTATAAAAGCCCTTGTGCCACGGGTGGTACAGACTGAAACAACACACTTGACAGGTATTGAACACATGATTAACAAGGAAAATCTAATCAATCATGGTGGGGATTACCTGTCTTTATATGGGGATATATATTCCAGGTGCAAAACCCATGTAGATATAGTCTCTATTATACCTCCACTTCTGGGTTATAGAAGCCCTGGCGCTCAGTGGTTAAGTGCTAGGACTGCTAACAAAAAGGTCGGCAGCTCAAATCTACCAGGTACTCCTTGGAAACTCTGTGGGGCGGTTTTACTCTGTCCTATATGGTTCCTGTGAGTAAGAATCAACTCGACAGCTATGGGTTTATTTATTTATTTATTTTATATGGTCGCTAGAAGTTGGAATTGACTTGATGGCAATGGGTTTCGTTCTGGTTTTGTGGGTTATAGAATAAGATACCTGAATTTCTTTATTCACAAATGCAAAATGACCACTTCCTTTCAGGGTTGTTGGAAAAATAAACAAGGATTAAATGTTTCAATGCATTTAAGGTATCGGGACATAAGTCTCAAAAGCAAGTATATAGTGTTGTTCTTATTTTTAAAATGATGACAGTAAGTTACATGAAAGGACTTATGTATACGAAATTCTTCTAGTGTGACCTAGCTTCTACATCAGGGTTATGATGATGAGTAGCTATTTATCCATGTAACTGAGTCCTGGCCTTCCCTCTCCCATCTACAACTTCATGACTAAAATGGGACCATCAGTGTGCCAATATTCTGGATTATACATCTTCTAGGGTTTTTTAATACACTTTAATATAAGTTGATGAACTGCCAACGTAAAGGTCAGCAGTTAACCATCAGTGGCTCCATGGGAGAAAGATGTGGCAGTCTGCTTCCGTGTTATTTACAGCCTTGGAAAACCTAGGGGGCCACTGTTCAGTCAGGATCACCTTAACAGCAGTGTGTTTTAATATAAGTTTACTTAAAATATGCCCTAACCTAGGAGTATTTTCATTATAACTAATATACAAAGTTGTTTGTAATAAATCAGATATATTTGCTCATGGAAGAATCTAAGAGTGCGAGGAAATTTGAACAAATTGGGAGAAAGTGAGGTCCATGTCATTGATATTATTTTAAAAAATTTCATTAAAAAATTCCATTTGGATAAAGAAATCCTGTAGTTTAAACTATTATATAGTACATAATGCATATAACTATATTTATATTAAAATGTATATGTGTATCCATAATAAACTACAGATCCAAAAAAAAAAAAAAAGCCAGAGAAGAATGAAGATGGCACTTTAAGGTAAAATAATGAATGGTTTGAACATACTAGTTACATGAAATAACAGTTGCAGCAGCTTCTGAGTCAGGAATTATCAAGCAGCAGAAAAAAACAGTAGCATCATAGTAAATAATAAAATGGGTACTGGGGAAATACACTGTCTCATATAAAACATTGCTTATAAGGTTGTGACCCTATAAACACACATTGCTTATATCAGAAAAGAAACTATTAGCCTCTTCCCACCTAGAACAAAGGAGAATGAAGACAATCAAAGACATAATGAATCAATTAGTCCAAAGGACATATGGTCCACACGAACCACAGCCTTTTCTAACCTGAGACCAGAAGAACTAGATGGTGCCTGGCTACGACTACAGACAAACCTGACCAGGATCACAATAGAGAGTCTGGGGCAGAATGAGAAAAAAATATATACACACACAAAAAAATCCAAATTTAAAAAAAAAAAAAAAAAAATTTACTGGTTTGAAAGAGGCTGGAGAAACCCCTGAGACAATTGTCTTAAGACAATATTCTATGTGAAACTATAGACGCTCCCAGTGGCCACCAGGATACCCTGGTGGCGTAGTGGTTAAGTGCTACAGCTGCTAACCAAGAGGTCGACAGTTCAAATCCTCCAGGCACTCCTTGGAAACTCTATGGGGCAGTTCTACTCTGTCCTATAGGGTCGCTATGAGTTGGAATCGATTCGACGGCAGTGGGTTTGGTTTTGGTTTGAGTGGTCACCTTTCAGCCCAATAACAGTTGGGGCTGTTAAATTAAACAATAAAATCTGTGAAGAATGTGCCTCTTAAAACAATCAAATACTGTAGCCAAAAGAGCAAGAACAAGAAGACAAGGAGGACTGGGAAACCTGACTAATGGAAAAAGGAGAGCCAGGAAGGAAATGAGAAGAGTGCTGACACATTTTTTTAAGAATCTTTGATTGAAAAATTAATTTGGATGCAAACTTTCACTTAAAACAATATTATTATTATTTTTTTTAAGAAGTACTTAGTTGGGTATCAGTAGGGAAATCAACTATCTTCAATTAATACAATAAAAGCAATATAAATCTTGTTTGGTTGCAATGATGAAAGGCTGAAGAAAAAAAGGACTTACATTAGTAAGTACTGTTTTTCATATAAGGCTAGGGAAAGAAAGCGGACTTCCTCTCAACAGTTCTGGAGTTCCATGGAGAGCGCCAAGCTATTTCCCATAGTTTACTGTCTTTGTTGAATATCTAATTCTCAATTCATAAAGCTATGTATTTTTGGTATAAATTATACTATCATCATCAATCTGGCTACTTAAAAGTTTCCTAAACTCCAGAAGTTGCTTTTCCTATCTCAACAAGAGACGTGCGATGGAAATTTATTTGTTTCCTCAGCGAGAGTTTAGCAAAAATGCACATTTATGCAGTTATTTAAATATGCATTAAATATTTAAATCGCACTTGAGAGGGACATAAGAAGAGCCTAGAGCCACTATGTAACTAAGGATTTTGAAAGACATCAACATTGGAGAATGAACACCTGCACAGCTTCATAATTCTGCTGCAGTACTTTTTTAATACTATGTATGCTTCCTACGCTTTCATATTTGAGCTCTTTTATTCACATAGTTAGCCTACCTGGGTGGCGCAAACAGTTAAGCACTCGGCTACAAACTGAAAGTTTGGGGAGTCGAGTCCACTCAGATGCACCTTGGAAGAAAGAAAGAATGATCTACTTGTAAAAAGTCACAGCCACTGAAAAACCAATGGATCACAGCTCTCTGACACACATGGGGTAGCTAGGAGGCAAAATTGAATCCAGGACTTTTTTTTTTTTTCTCTCTTTGTTTCTTTTTTATTCATATAATTATTTATATAAAGTAATGTTATTTAGCCATATAATGAGAATGTTTCATAGATGCTTTTGAGCATTTAATTTCTGAAACAAAGTGTGAATATTTGAAAAAAAAAAAAAAAAAGACAGAAAAAGGGAGAGAGATCCTAGTCTCAGGCACAATTAAAATGTAGAATGCACACAGAACTGACTCCGAAATCCTAAAATTTCACAATGACTTTGCCATTGAATAAAGGTGGAACCCTGTAGGTATCACTGAAGCATTCTGGATATTACTAAAATATAGAAATAGTCTTTCTTTTTACCTGTAATGAAGTCTTTCCCTTGACTCCCCGATTGTTTCTTCACATGGCAGAGTGAGACGAATTTATGGAATTTTTTTTCACCCATGGAGCTTCTCCCTAAGGAGATGCCAAGCAATTTGTTGATTGTTCCTGAACCACTTAAAAGCTTAACAAAATATCTAGGTGTTGTCTTTAATTGTCCAGGACAATTCGTATTTACCAGTGAGCAAGTTTTCAATTATATAGTGTGTATACATGTCTGTATTTATCTATTTCATAAGTTCTTACATTTTACTCTTTGCTAACATTCCATTTTTACCACACAGGGATCTGGGTTAAAATATTGTATCTATAAAACAAACTGTCAGTATTGCCCGTTTCTACAGTGGCCTTTTCAAATGGATGACAAAATTCAGAAGTGCTTACGCACTTTCTTATTGTATTATTTAACAGTCTTAAATAGAATGAAAGCAATGCATTGCGCATATGTGAGGTATCATTTCCAATTTGCTGTTGCTATTGTTGCTGTTTTTGTTATTGTTCAGGATTTTTTGTTTGTTTGTTTGCTAGTTTTGTTTTTGACCACAGGAACAGAAATGTTACCCTTGCTTCTCATTTCATGGTCAAGTGCCATCATCAGGCTGCTTAGGATTTTTGCTTGTTTGTGTACTGTCTTTCACTTCACCAAAGTTACCACTTGTCTACTAATTTGTGTAAGGGTTATTGTATGACCATAGGCTAAATTGCTCTGGGATAAATGTCTAAGGGTGAGTAGTTTTCATTCTGACAAAGTCCAATGTATTGGTTTGTACTTTTCATGGGTATATTTGCATGTAACAATAATTCAGTAGATTTTACGGTTGAGTGACATTCATTTTCTTGGATAGACCACAATTTGTTTATTCATTCTCAAGTAGATGAACAATTGGATTAATTCTACTTTTTGACTATTACAAATAAAGTTGCTAGGGACTTTTGTACCCATGTCTTTATAAGGAAAAGTGCTGTCGTGTCCCTTGGTTAGATAGATACGAATAGAATGGCTAAATTTCATTTCAAAACTATGCTTAGGCTTCGTGGACCCTAATGTTTAAATTATTTTTTAAAGTATTTATGCCATTTTAATTGTTCAGTGGCAGTTCATGAATGTTCCAGTTCCTCCACATATTTATCAACTACCTGACAGTCTAATAGATGTAAAGAGGTACATCATTATTGTTTTAACTTGAAATTTATTAATTAAGAATGATGCTGAGCATTTTTATATGCTTAAAATTGCCAGCTGCATATTTTCTTTGGATAAGTTATTGTTTATTTTTATGACCATTTTTGTAGACCATTTCCTTCTTTTTCAGTTTTGAGAACTCTGTATATAGAGTTCTCAAAAATGAAAAAAAAAAAAAAAGAAAAGGAATCAAATTGACCCGATGGCACTGGGTTTTGGGTGTGGGTATATATTATAGAAATAACTCATTTATTAGATATATAATTAGAAAATATTTTCTCCCAAAATATAACTTGTTTTTACACAAGTGTCTTTTACAAGCGGAAGTTTTAAAATTGGATGTGGACAAGCTTTTTATGGATTTTGCTTTTCGTGTTTGTCTTAGATGTCTGTGCTGGTATAACAGAAATGCCACAAGTGGATGCCTTTAACAAACAGAAGTTTATTCTCTCACCATTTACCCTTTGGCTTCAAGTGGATTCTGAGTCATCTCACAGTTTAGGAAGCTAGAAACTCGAATTCGGGATGCCAGCTCCAGGGGAAGTTTTTCTTTCTCTGATGGCTCTGGAGGAACGTCCTTGTCATGGACTTTCCCCTGATCTAAGAACTTCTCAGCTCCTGGACCCCGGGTCCAAAGGATGTGCTTCATTAGCAGAGATTCCTTCTCAGTGGCATGAGATCCTGCTCCTTTCTGCTCCTTTCACTTTTTTGTATGTCTAAAGAGATTCACTCAAAATACATCCTAATCCTGTTGATTGAGTCTTTCTCATTAGCATAGCTAGCTCTAATCCTGTCTCATTAACATCATAGAGGTTAGGATTTACAACACATAGAAAAATCACATCAGATCACAAAATGTTGGACAAGGACACTCTACTGGGAATCCTGGCCTAGCCAAGTCGAAACATATTTTGGGGGGACACAATTCAATCCATTACCAGTGTTATATCTATGAAATCCCCAAATGTATCTATATAGTAAATGCAAACCCACTTTAAATTCAGACTGCCTTTTTTTTTTTTTTTTAGATCGGCCACTAATCTGAAAGCAAATTCACCAAGAAATGCTAAGTTAACTTTTTAATACTATAACTCTATTGTAGACTCTATTAGATTTTATAGTAAAAAAATCATGTCATCTATCAATAAAAAGTTTGACCTCTTCGTTTCCAATCTGAATGCTTTCTATTGATTTATTTTTTATTGCCTTATCCTGTTTTCTAGAACATCCACTAAAATGTCTGATAGATTTGGGAAGGGTAGATTTACATGTTGTGTTCCTGATCTTCCTGAGAATGTATTCAATGGTTCATAGCATGCGTGATGGTAGCTGTATGTTGATCATGAGTGCCCTCTACAAGTCTGAGAAATTTCCGTGTTTATATAGTTCTTAGTGGTGGTTAGGTGCCCATTGAGTCAGTTCCAATTCATAGTGAGCCTTTGTACAACAGAACGAAACACTGCCTGGTCCTGCACTATTCTCACAATCTTGCTGTCATTGAGCCCATCCTTGGAGCCACTGTGTCAGTCCATCTCATTGATGATCTTCATTTTATTCGCCGACCCCCTACTCTCTTGTTGCTTTTGTTAGGAGCCATCGAGTTGGTTCCTACTCATAGTGACCCTTTGTTTTAAAGAACAAAACACTGCCCAGTCCTGCGACATCATTACAATCGTTGTTATACTTGAGCCCATTGTTGCAGCCACCTTGCCAATCCGTCACGTTGATTCGCTTCTTCTTTTCCACTGACCCTGTGCTTTACCAAGTTTGATGTCCTCCTTCAGGGACTGATCCCTCCTGATAACATGTCCAAAGTATGTGAGGCATAGTGTCTCTATTCTTGCTTCTAAGGAGCATTCTGGTTATTCTTCTTCCAAGACAGATTTGCTCATTTTTCTGGCAGTCCATGACATATTCAATATCCTTCTCCAAAACCATAATACCAAGGCATCAATTCTTCTTCAATCTTCCTTATTCATTCCCCAGTGCTCACATGGACAGTTGAAAACACTATGACTTGGGTCAGACAGACATTAGTCCTCAAGGTGACAGCCATGCTTTTCAACACTTTAAAGAGGCGTTTTGCAGTCATTTTGCCCAGTGCAATGCATCTTTTGATTTCTTGTCTGTTGTTTCCATGGCTGTTGATTGTGGATCCAAGTAAAATGAAATCCTTGATAATCTCAATCTTTTCTCCCTTAGTCAAAATGTTGCTTATTCGTTCAGTTGTGAGGATTTTTGTTTTCTTTATGTCAAGGTGTAATCTGTACTGAAGGGTGTGGTCTTTTATCTTCATTAGTAAGGGCTTCAAGTCCTCTTCCTTTCAGGAAGAAAGGTTTTGTTATGTGCATAACACAGGATGTTAGTGAGTCTTCCTCCAATCCCGATGCCCTGTTCTTTTTCATATAGTCCAACTTCTCAGATTATTTGTTCAACATACAGATCGAATAGGTATGGTGAAAGGATATACCTCTGACGCACCTTTCCTGACATTAAACCATGCAGTATTCCATTGTTCTGTTCAAACTAGTGCCTCTTGATCCATGCACAGATTCCTCATGAGCACAACTAAACATTCTGGAATTCCCGTTCTCCACAATGTTATCCATAATTTGGTATGATCCACACAGTCAAATGCTCTAGCACAGACAATAAAACACAGGTAAACATCTTTGTGGTATTCTCTGCTTTCAGCCAGGATCCATCTGACATCAGCAATGATAGCCCTGGTTCCATGTCCTCTTCTAAATCTGGCTGGAATTTCTGGCAATTCCCTGTAAATACACTGCTGCAACCGCTTTTGAATGATTGTCAGTTAAATTTTACTTGCATGTGATATTAATGATATTGTTCAATAATTTCCACTTTTGATTTGATCACCTTTCTTGGGAAGAGTCATAAATAATGATCTCTTCCAGTTGTTTGGACAAGTAGCTGTCTTCCAAATTTCCTGGCATAGATGAGTGAGCACTTCCAGTCCTGCACCTGTTTGTTGAAACATCTGAATTGGTATTTCGTTAATTCCCAGAGCCTTGTTTTAGCCAGTGCCTTCAGTGCAGCCTGGTCTCCTTCCTTCAATACCATCAGTTCCTGATCATACGTTACCTCCTGAAATGGTTGAACAACAACCAATTATTTTGGTATACTAACTCTGTGTGCTCCTTTCATGCTTCTTGGTCATTTCATATATTTCCCGTAGAATCATTCAGAATTGCAACTCAAGGATTGTATTTTTTCTTCAGTTCTTTCAGCCTGAGAAACGCTGAGCGTTTTCTTTCCTTTTGGATTTCTATCTCAGGTTTTTGCACATCTTATCAAAATACTTTGTCTTCTCGAGCTGCCCTAAGAAGTCTTCTTTTCAGCTCTTTTTCTTCATCATTCCTTCTTTTTGCTTCAGCTACTCAACATTCAAGAGCAAATTTCAGAGTCTCATCTGACATACTTTATGTCTTTTCTTTCTCTTCTGTCTTCTTTCATGACCTTTTGTTTTTTTTTATTGTGTGATGCCATTGGTGTCATTCCATAACTCATCTGGCCTTTGGTTATTAGTGTTCAAGGTGTCAAATCTATTCTTGCAGTGGTCTTCAAATTCAGGTGGGATCTACTCAAGCTCATACTTTGGCCTTGTCTTGACTGATGATATTGAGCTTTTCCATCATCTCTTTCCTCAGACATAGTAGATTTGGTTCCTGTATATTCCATCTGGTGAGGTCCATGTGTATAATTGCTGCTTGTGTTGGTGCAAAAAGTTATTTGCAATGAAGAAGTCATTGGTCTTGCAAAATTCTATCATGTAATCTCTGGCATCGTTTCTATCACCAAGGCCATACTTCCAAATATTGTTCCTTCTTTATTTTCAACTTTTGCATTCCAATCACCAGGAATTATCATTGCACCCTAACTGCCTGTTCCCTCAGTTTCAGACTGCAGAAGTTGGTAAAAATCTTCAATTTCTTCAGCTGTGACCTTAGTGGTTGCTTTGAAAATCTAAATAATAGTCATATAACTGGTCTTTCTTGAAGGCGGATGGATAGTATCCTCTCACTGACAGTTTTGTACTGCAGGAGAGATCTGGAAATGTTCTGTTTGGAGATGAATGCAGTGCCATTGCTCTTCAAGTTGTCATTCCCAGCATAGTAGACCATATTGGTCTGGTTCAAAATGACCAGTACCAGTACAATTCAGCTCACTAATGCCTAGGATATCAATGTTTATGCATTCCATTTCATTTTTGATGATTTTCAATTTTCCTAGGTTCATACTTTGTAAATTCCAGGTTCCTGAGTCGGAATCGACTCGACGGCACTGGGTTTTCCAGGTATTATTAATGGACGCTTGCAGCTGTTTCTTCTCTTTTTCAGCCATGCCGCATCAGCAAATAAAGGTCTCAATAGCTTGACTCCATCCATGTGCTTAAGGTTGACTCTGCTTTGAGGAATCAGCTCTTCCCCAGCCATATTGATGGAACAGTCAACATACTAGATAGATTTTGGATAGATATTGTCATGAATTGAATGGTGTCCCCTAAATATA